>NC_137862.1:37143210-37355710 GCF_963924005.1 Protomyctophum bolini
TTACAGGACACCTTCCCCTTTTAGTAAGAAATATAACAAACTAGTATTAAACCAAAATAGCAAACAATTGCAGTTCCCAAAAAACACATACAATTCACATCACTCTTTTCCCCTTCCCTCTGTATCACTTCTCTTTTTTCTTTTTCTCTTCTTTCAGAAAAAACAATTCACATTCTCAAAACACATAATCAAACCATCACATTCTTTTTTTTTCTTTTTTTTTTTTTTTTAAACCTCCCCCCAGTCTCTCACATGTCCAGTCTAGCCGGAGGGCGTGACACTCTACCAGAGGAGGTCACATAGGGTGCGTTGGTGTTATCAGAATGTCCGTCATGCCTAGTATCTCTGTCACTCTGAGCTGGTTGGCATGCGTGTGTCTCTGTGTTACCATGTTCCACGGTTGTCCCAGGTACCACAGGTGTCGTCGTCAGCGGAGCAGGTTGCTGAAGAGTGCGCAGATGGGCGCGGTTTCTCCTCAACTGTCCGTCGTCCGTCTCCACGACGTATGACCTGGGCGTTGTCGCCTGCTGTATGACCGTTCCTTCTCTCTTCTCCCTGGGGAGCCACACCTTTTGGCCACACTGCAGCGTAGGTAAGGGACGGGCTCTGTGATGCAGGTTGTAGCGACGACGTTGATCCTCCTTTGCCTGCATCTCTGACTTCCTGAACTCTCTGATGTTTGGCCAGCGAGGAAGCAGGGCCTTTGGGTGCTGTGGTATGTTGGAGCGAATCTGTCTCCCCATGAGCAGTTGTGCAGGGGAATAACCACTCTCCAGGGGTGTTGCACGGTACGCCATCAGCGCCTTTGCCTTGTCGCCCCCACCTTTCCACAGCCCCTTCACTGTAGCCACGGCCCGCTCAGCCTCACCGTTAGCCTGCGGATACCGTGGACTGCTGGTCACATGGGTGAACCCATACTCGCGAGCAAAGTTCTGGAAGGACGACCCACTGTATTGGACGCCGTTATCCGAGACCACGGTCTGAGGGGCCCCGTGACGACTGAATACGTCCACCAGTGCTGCCACAACAGTCTCCGCTGTAGCCACCTTGAGGTGTGCAACCTCTATGTAGCGCGAGAAAAAATCCACTATCACAATATAAATCTGTTTCTCCCAGAAAAATAAGTCTGTAGCAACCCTCTGCCAGGGCCGTTCTTGCACTGGTGTAGGGACCAAGGGCTCTCTGTGGTCTGCCCTGTGTTGTGAACATGTGTCACACTTGTCCACTAGCTGATTGATATGAACTGACAGTCCGGGCCACCAGACTGACTGGCGTGCTCTTGCTCTGCACTTGACGATTCCTTGATGTCCAGTGTGTAGATCCTTCAGCACTTCCTGTCTTTCACCTTGGGGAATCACAATCCTCTGACCACGCAGCAGTAGCTCACCCGCCAGAGTGAGGTTCTCCCTTTCTGGCCAGTATGCTCCCAACTCTGGTGGGAGGTCACGCTTCTCCGGCCAACGTGTCTGACAGTACCTGATGAGCTTTGCACAGACAGGGTCAACTCTCTGCTTTTCCTGAATGCTCCTCAGCCTGGCTTCCGTGGCTGGGAGGCCTTGTACAACTGCATCCACGAACACTTTAACTTCTGTCTCTCTGTCCAACTCCTCTTGTGTGAAAGTGTGTTCGACAGGAGCTCTTGACAATGTGTCTGCCGTTATCAGATGCTTACCGGGCACATGCACAACCTCGTATGTGAATCTCATCAGTCTCAGCCGAAACCTCAGGACTCTGGGTGGGAGCTCATCCAGTGCTTTGAAACTCAGCAACGGCACCAGCGGCTTATGATCAGTCTCTAGTCTGAACTTGAGTCCCAGAAGATAGGATGACAACCGCTCACATGTCCATGTGGCTGCTAACGCCTCCTTCTCTATTTGTGCGTAATTCTTCTCCGCGCTCGACAGGCTTCTAGAAATGAACATGACCGGCTTCCACGCTCCATCCTCCTGCTGCTGTGTCAGAACGCCTCCGATACCGTAGGACGAGGCATCAGCAGATACGCAGGTCTCAGCTGTAGGTGAGTACGGGGCTAACACCCTCGGAGAAATCAGCTCTGCCTTCAGTCTATGAAAAGCTTCCTTTTGTGGAGCTTCCCAGACCCATTCATTATTTCCGCACAGCAGGTCTTTGATCGGACGAGTGTACGTGGCCAGATGAGGTAAGAACTTCCCTATATATTGGGCCATCCCCATAAGTCTCTTCACTCCCTCGACGTCGGTAGGCTCAGGCATCTCCAAGATTGCTCTGACCTTAGCTGGATCCGGGGCCACTCCGTCTGCCGTTATGCGGTGCCCTAAGAACATGATGCTGTTTTTTGCAAACTCACATTTTTCCCTGTTCAGTGTCAGGCCTTCTGCTTGCAGTGTCTTTAGGACTTTGTGCAGCCTCTCATTATGCTCCTGTATGTCCTTTCCATACACCAGTATGTCATCAGCATGACACTGGACACCTGTACAGCCTTCCAACATTTGTGACATACGGCGTTGAAAATGCTCTGGTGCCGACGAAATCCCGAACGGGAGGCGATTGAATGCATACCGCCCGAACGGGGTGATGAAGGTTGTGAGTAGTCTGCTTTCTTCCGACAATGGGATTTGCCAGAAGCCAGCAGTAGCATCCAACTTTGTGAATATCTTCGCCCCTTCAAGCATAGCAAGTGTCTCATCTACCGCCGGAAGAATGTGTCTCTCACGTCTGACATACTTGTTCAACGGTGTCATGTCCACGCACAGCCGTATTTTCCCTTTTGGCTTGGGAACCACGACTATGCCTGCACACCATGGTGTGGGGCGTGTCACTTTAGTAACCACCCCCATCTTCTCCATCCGTTCTAGTTCTGCTCTCACTGTTTCTCGTAAGGGCAAGGGCACGCGACGTGGAGTCGACAGGGCGTATGGGACAGCATCGGGCTCCAGCTCAATCTTGTAGGGCTCCTTTAACTTCCCTAAGCCCGAGAACACTGTGGGGTATTGAACTCTGACATCCTCTTGCTGGACTGCAACCGTGTGCAGCCGTTTGATGAGTCCAAGCGCCTCTATCGCAGGAAGGCCTAGGAGGGGCCTGGTCAGCTCTTCAACAACATAAATTAATTGTTCTGTTGTTTTCTTTCTAATGGTCAGCTCACCCCCGAAGCACCCTATTGTATTCAACTTGTATTTTCCAGGTCCATACAGTACTTTGCGTGGTGGCTGTAGATTTCCATGTTTTTCAACCGAGTGCATGCTGCTCGGTACAGCTGTGACTTGGGCACCTGTATCCAGTTTGAATATAGCCTCCTGTCCATTCAGCTCCAGCAGTTCCAGCCATTCATCTTCTGGTTCCTCTAGGTTCACTACATTCAGGAATGCAAAGGCCTCCTCCTCTTCGTCATAAGAAGACTCTGTGTGTGCCAGTGTGATATCATGGACTCCTTTTCCTGATCTGCATGACTTTGCGAAATGTCCTTTTTTATGACACACTCTACACTCGGCATCACGAGCAGGGCATTCCTTCCACGTATGTTTCCTCATATTTCCACATCTGCCACATCCTGAAGACTGTGTGTCAGACTTGTATGGTGCTTTCTGCCACTTGTTTTTTTGTATCGCCTCTACCTGTGCTGCTGCCTGGTGCTCAGTGCCTCTTAAGGTGGGCTGTTGTTTCTTTATTGCTGCACTCTGCCTCACTCTGGTCATTGCCTTTTCCAGAGTTAAATCTGCATCCATTTGCAGGCTTTCTGATAGCTTGGCATCTCTTATGCCTACTACAATTCTGTCCCTAATCAATTCTTCTCTTAAGGCTCCAAACTGACAATGTTCAGCGAATGTGTGTGCAGCAGTGAGAAAGGACTCAACACTCTCACCTGGTTCTTGGTCCCGTCTGTTGAAACGTGCCCTCTCATATATGACGTTCCTCTTACCGACACAATGTGCAGTGAAAGCGTCCGTGACGTCCTTGTATTTTTGTTTCTGTGCATCCGTGAGCGGCAACACACTTAATATGTCTTCGGCGTCGTCCCCCGCTGCATACATGAAGGCATTTACTTGGAATTCTTCTGATTGTCTATCCAATCCCGACGCTATTCTATAGCGGTCAAATCGCTTCATCCATCTCGGCCAGTCATTAATGTTGCTGAAATCAAACTTGCCTAGCGGAGCCAACTGTGGTAGCGAGGGTGCTGCGTCTGCCATCCTGTCGTCTTTTTAGTTCCTTTTTTTATTTATTTTATTTTCTTCTTTCCGTGCGTTCTTCTAAATTCATTCCGAGCTTCTGACACCATGTTGTGTAAGCCTTAGGCTATTATAGTTCACATATAATAAGAGACGGAGAGAGCTGTTGTAGTTAACTGTTTACTTTAGGTTGGGCGGAAGCAGAGTGGTGTTACATACATTCGGGTCCGTCTAGCAACACTAACCATGTCACTCAATCCCTTACAGGACAGTCCGCTTCGAGTGCCACAGAAGAGCCGACTCGTTGCGACCGGCGGCTCCTCGTGTCCCCACGGTCACACTTATGAGACGCAGGGAGCTGATGGATGAACGCAGCCCTCACAGACCCCCGCCTGGCAACTTGGAGCTAAACCTGGCAACCAGACACTACTATAGATATAGTGAAGGTAGGAGGTCACCCCCCCCCCCCCCCCCCCCACACACACACACACACACACACACACAAAAGGGGTTGTTTTATGAATTATTTTTGGCAGTGTTTTACTGTGATGAGTGACTGTGAGTTGAGCGTCCCCTGTTGTCACATCTGCTCATTAACTTTGAGTGATTGACAGCTAATCAGATTGTGTTGAGTTAGCGCCACATGCCATAAGGAGCAAGGTGAGTTGTTTTGAAGTATGTGGTCTAAAACGTGATTGGGTGATTATAGCTAGGTTTTGAAGTGCTTTTGAGAACAACTTTAATTTAAAGTTTCAGTTTAATTACGGACATAAGTTTGACCAAAGTGTATAATTTGTTAAGGATGACAACATAATGGTAGAAATCATTACGATGTTTTATTACGGTGTCAAAAGTGACGAGCCTGATATTACTGTCCAGCTCATATACGTGTCCTCGAGCGTGCGTGCGTGTGTGCGTGTGTGTGTGTATGTGTGTGTGTGTGTGTGTGTGTGTGTGTGTGTGTGTGTGTGTGTGTGTGTGTGTGTATTTGTGTGTGTGTGGCGATTATGTATACATTAATAGTGCCACTGCAGAGTGCTGCTATTTTGTCATGTGTAATTTAATGTGTGGTTCTAAGCTGGCTATTTTGTGGCATGGTATCCTGCCTCAACTGTGATTTCATGAGTTTGTTGAAGAGGTTGTCTCATGATACAGTCAATAAACAGGTAAATGATTTCATATTATTACGTTGTACTCGTATGGTTTGGTTTTCAGTTCACATTTTAATGACGTATGTATGACCATTATACAGAGCACACACATCCAATATGGCGTCATGTCACACATGCACACAATGCCCATTGATTAATTCATTAATTAATGTCTACTCTGCTGCTCCAATGCTTGTAGAAAGTGCTCAGAGGTTTGAATACAACATCAAACTGAAGGAATGTAAACACAAAGACATACTTTCACGGAACAATGAGAAGAAATGGAGCGATGTGTGAATGTGACGTTTGTCCACTTGCAGTCTGTGTCTGTCAGTCTGTGTCTGCACAATCACATTATGATTATTATCACAGAGCAGTTGGGGTTCAGTGCCTTGCTCAATGGCACTTTAGCGGTGTTGGGGGAGGGGTACGTGGTGGCCATTCATATTGGTCCTGGGCACTTTCACTCACGGACTCGCTCCTCTAACCTTTAGTCCGCCGCTGCCCCAACGTTATTGAACATTTTGAACAGGTGATAATCAATCGTTGACCATGGCTTTCCACCTCAGACGGTGCACTTGTTGACATGCGAGGCCATTGGCTGCTCGTTGACGCGGCTCACAAGCCTCAAGGCCTCTTTCGGCATGCTTACGTTGTTGATTTGCATATAGTTTGTGCTCACAATGTGTTGACGTGATGCATTGCGAGTGTATAGAAGATGCTATTTTCAGAGCACGAAAGTGACGACACAGTTATACCACAAAGTAAAACTCACGTGTCAGATAGCCAATCCAGGGGATGCTTAGAAATAAATGTAATTGAATCTTAAAGCACGTTGAAAACACTGACGGTGTGCCTTTGGGTAAAAATAAAAACCAGCAGTGGTGTTTGAGGACAGAGGGATGTATTAAGCAGCCGACATTAAAGCCCTACTTTTATAGACTCTAAATGTGTAGAAATAGTGCGCCTGGGAGAGGACTAATACCCGATGTAGTGAATTACCTGCGGCGCCTGCCGTCTCTTGGCAGTAATGAGCTTTGTGGACGTTTCAGTGATAAGGCCTCTATAATTAGGCTTAGTCATAAGCATCCCCCTGTAATTCTGTGATAAAAACCCAGTAGAACTCTGGTGTCGCTGTTCCAACCGTTCATCTCTCTCTCTCTCTCTCTCTCTCTCTCTCTCTCTCTCTCACGCATGCACGCCACGCATGCATGCACGCACACACAGACACACAGACACCCACACTCATGCACACATGCAACAACCGCACACACCAGGCTGGACTTCAGTCAGTGTGAACTTACTAAGAAAACAGTTCTAAACACAGTTCTTTGTCTCAGGTAGTTTACCTGGTGTGTGTGCGCGCGCATGCAGTTCACTGAGGTTTTCATATGGACATGCATGGTGCGTGTGTCTATGTGCGTGCATGTGTGTGTGTGTGTGTGTGTGTGTGTGTGTGTGTGCGCGAGCGCGTGTGTGTGTTTGAGTGTGAGGTGATGTGAGCTACAGCAGAGGCTTCCTGTGAGGGAGCAGATGTCGCAGAGCTCATGCACAGCTGTGGCTGGCGATAACCGCGGTGGCAGGGATATGTCGGCATGCTGGCTCTTCTCCCTGGGTCTTATCACCCGCATGCAGCACACAGACACAGACAGACACACACGCACACACACACACACGCGCACACACACACACACACACACACACACACACACACACACACCCCCCACACCTCCTTTCCCATATACACGCTTTACAATGAGGAACTGCCACCCTGCCACCAGTACGCCCTCCTCACAGCAGGGCCCAGATAGAGAGAGGAAGGCTAGAGGGAGAGAGACGGAAGGAGAGCGAGGACTAAATCAGGAGACTTTGAGGAGAAAAAAGGTGAACTGAATCCCTAACAAAGCGCCGGCTCATGCCTGCTGTATCACCGCCTTCATAAAGCTCCATCAATCCTAATCCTCCATGGCTGCTGAATGAGAAGCTCTCAGCAATGAACATACATCTGAAGTTCATAAAAGTCTCCATCGATTTGTGTCATATTGTGATGAATATTTATTTCAACATGTGACAAACAGCGGTCCTAAACTCATGTTTACGTAGTTTTTTCCATCTCCAGCATTTATTGAGGGTCTCGATTCCAAGCCTAACCTTGTTAACTAGACAGCGCCAGAATAAACCTTACCCACATGTAATTGTGCAAGGTACAGCAATTGCATTGTAAGGGTGAATATATGATCATTTGTTAATTTGAGGGCTTATTCGGTGTCGGTGCTGTGTATTCTACATGTAGTATCCGGCTACCCGCATGACCATCCGTTCAATGAACCATAGTTTAATGTGTGGTTCAACCAGCCGTTCTCTTTTGGTCTATAGTGAATCAGATTGATTGTGAGAAAGAAAATGAAAGTGAACAACAACAAGATGCCGGGGAAGAAGATGGAAGACGAAAATGCAGGGACAACTTGGGAGAATAAAGGGGGGAGGGAGGGAGAGGTGGAGGGAGAGGTGGAGGGAGAGGAGAAACACAGCAGAGCAGTTATCCTCTCTATTTTCTCAGCACCAGCTTTGCGGTTTCTACGAGGAACAGATGTTCACAACTTGATACAGTGCCTCATCTCCCTCTACTTACTATCTCCAGCGGCAGCACCACCAACTGTCAGCTGCACACATACACATGCATGCACCCGCACGCACGCGCGCACGCACGCACGCGCACACACACACACACACACACACACACACACACACACACACACACACACACACACACACACACACACACACACACACACACACACACACACACACACACACACACACACGTTGGCTCTTGGCTAACACAGACATATTTGTACCTTTCCCATGTGAATATATTGAGGTGTATTCAGCTGTATGCTGAGGACTGTTCCCTATACCCAGACTGTTGTATCCTGCTCTTGAGTCAACACTTGATGTAATCAGGTGCCATTTCCTGCTTTGTCATTTAGCACTTTATGTCAGTCAGCTCTGCCCCCAAACTTGGCTCTGCCCCCGTTTTTTGATTGAGTGATTGAAGGAGTTATTAACAGTTTGCAGAATTACAGTGCATTTCAAGCACAACTCAATACAACTCCGTACAGCTTTCTGCCTGACTCATTATCCATTATGTCTGACATGACTTGATGTCAACTTGACTGTATGTTTTTAGTTTTGAATTCAAAGTGCATGTACAGTAGTCGTCGTCGTCGTCCCCCCGGATACATACTGGCAAGTAATTGTGGAAATTTGTCTCCGTCTCTATGAAACATAAATCAAATCAGAAACCATAAATCTTTTGTCAAAAGTGCAAAACTGTTGTCTGTTACTCTTATGCAATGTCAAGCATGTATTGAACAAGGATTGAGATTTGAATTGTCTGTCTCAAACAAGCACTTTGCTGCTCAATTGCAAACAGAATGTCTGTGGGCTCAATTTGTAAAAGCAGCATCCAATGTCTGTGCTTGAGTGGGTGGGTCAATGATCCGTTATACCACGGCACATTACAGAAGGTCTCTCTCTCTCTCTCTCTTTCTCTCTTTCTGTTTCTTTCTCCATCACCCATCCTCTCCCGAGTCTCCCCACCCATGTATTGTTTCTCATCCCATAGACATTTCTTCCCCTTTCCACAATGTTATGCATTCTGTGTGTATGCATGCAGGAAAAGTGTGCTCACAGAATAAACATGTTAATAGGGAAGGTGAGAGAATAACATCCACTCAGACGCTATCAGACAGCGAAAACACTGTTTAAATTTCAAAACACACCTTTTCAGGACTGAGGAGGATGAACATCACTGAAAAAGGAAATATCTCAATATCAACATGAGCTTAAGTAGATCATCTGGGTGTGTACGCATAATACTGCTCGTGACATTTTGTCCTTCTTTCCATTAAGTGCTCTATTCTTTTTCATTGTCTCCACCAGGCAGGCATGGGGAGAGAGTACGTTTTGCGCTCCGTCCGTGTGTGTGAGTCCGTCCGTCCGTCCGTCCGTCCGTGTGTGTGTGTGTGTGTGTGTGTGTGTGTGTGTGTGTGTGTGTGTGTGTGTGTGTGTGTGTGTGTGTGTGTGTGTGTGACCATGTAATGTATAACCTTATTCTGACCAGTGTTTGGGTCTATTCTGTATACACCACTTGTGCAGATCCAAATAAAATAATTCAAATGTGTGTATGTGTGTGTGTGTGTGTGTGTGTGTGTGCGTGTGTGTGTGTGTGTGTGTGTGTGCGTCCGTCCGTCTGTTACCAGCTAATCTCCGGCACCGTTACCCGGTTGATGCCAAATTTTGCACACACACTCCCTGGATGCCAACGATGAACCTCTGCCACAAATTGTCCAGGACGGCCTGTTATAGCGCCACCAGGAGGCTGCCTTTTAAAAAACACATTTTGGATATTACTCCTCCAGATTCTGTCCAAAAATCGTTACACACTAGTCATGTGTTCAAGACGGATCTGTCTGATATTTCATATTCCATCCGAATTGGCTAACATTGGCTTTCAAAGTTTGCAGGATTGGCCCGTTTTTAACAAAAACCCTCAAATCATGAAAGCAGCGTGCAATTTACGTGAAATCTTTCACATACTTTCCTACTAGGCTGAGGAATATATCCCACCCTTTTCACATTGGCCTGTTATAGCGCCACCAACAGACCTGTGCCTGTTGCCAAAATGCCTCAAATCATCTAATTGCCATCCAAGGCATAAGAAGAAATGGTACCCTTTTCACATTGGTCTATTATAGCGCCACCAGGAGGCCACAACCTGACCTGCCCTGGTGGAGACCTGTGCAGCGAGGGGCACTTTATCTAGTTGCAATTGTTTTTGTGAGTTTTTTAAGATCCATAATAATTTGTTGCATGCCGGCCCACTGCGGCCCAGTGTCACAAGCCAAAAAAAGTTAATTTACAAGCTCACAAAGCGTTGCACCACAAAGCGTTGTGATCTTATAGATCAGCTATTTTCGGCTTTATTGGCAATTTCCACAAGTGTGTCGTGCTGGACGTGCACAGGCAAGGAGAAGAGAAAGCTAGGCGGGAACACAATGGGCCTAGCGTTCCTTTCACTGGGCTCAAGGCCTTATCTCCTTTGAACACACTAGCCTGTGACTGCTGCTATAGGAAAGGATTTACAATGTGTTAGTGGAGGAAATGCTGCAAACCTCTCTCTAAATGCCCTCTCTCTCTGCCACTATCTCTCCCACTCTGACTCTGACTCTGCGCATGCACGCACGCACGCACGCACAAACACACAAACACACACTCATAATAAATAATTTCCATACAACCACAGTGACCAATCAACCCCACATCTCAGCAAGTCCTCAAACCGTCATCAGATACTGTCAATACAATACAGCTGAACGCAATGGATTGGTGTAGCTTGTGATGTGCCTGCGTGCGTGCGTGCAACTGTGCACACACGCATGACGCATGCTTGCGCGGGCATTGAGTGACAGAAAGAAGGAGACAAAGCTCTTAGCTGTTTGCTTCATTAGTGCCGTCAAAGGGATTGCCCGCTGCTGTGTTATGGCACAGAGAGTTAATAGAGTATACAGTCCACCTTGCACGTGCTTTATTGTGCAGTGCACAGTTTATCAGGCTGGCCCACATGGAGTTCTGAGGTTAACCCAGTGACCACTCAACAAAAGGCCAAATTAGAAGAACTGAGTCTGTTGTACAGAAAGGCTGACAGGCTGACAAGCTGACTGACGCCTTTTCCGTGGAGAATAGCATTCTGTCAATCATAGAGCTTTCACCTTGACAGGAATCCTTTCTTTGGATGCAACCCCCCAACTCCAACCTTTCTGTCACTCAAGGCCATGCACGCATACCTCTCACCTTTTCTAGATTATGCGATGGACGCTGGAGAGAAAACACATCAGGCATGCAGCAAACATTCTTGGGAGTTGTGCCACACACACACAGTCACACACACACACACACACACACACACACACACACACACACACACACACACACACACACACACAGACACACATGCAAACAAACACATGGTTCAGTATGCGGCATGGGTGCAGAGAAACTAGAGCTACAGAATAACTGAGAGAGTCGGTGAAGGAGAGAGCGAGACTTTCATAAACACTCCATCCATCTCCCTGACAACCGTACTTCCACCACATAATGCTGCTTGCAGGGCCTGACAGACCCAGCTTGTGGGTCTGGGCATTTGTTTATATTTCTATTGCTGTTTGTTTGTGGGAATTCCTATGTGTTTCTGTGCCCCGGTGGATCTCTATGTACGTATGTGTGTTGTTTGGTGTGTTTCATTTACATTTTCACAAACAATCTGAACTATGATGAGCAATTAGCAGCTGCAGTCCCCGAGCAGTGCCTGCTCTAAGCCAGTGGTACTAGTAGCAGGAGTATGTACAGTACCGCATGGATTCAAACCATGTTACAGGAAAACCAAACATCATGTTATTGACATCATCAGACATCATCATCATGATTAAAGCCACTGCTTACTTACACACGAGTGTGATTTTTTATTTCTTCTCCGTGTCTTTACAAACATCTTGGCTAAGTATCCAGCTTTCATCAGCGTGCTGAAAATTAATTGTCCTACATAGAGAAGAAATAAAAAAGTTAACTCACTCTTGTAATTGGTGCTTGTGGTGATATAGAAATTACTTTTGTGACTGTGTGTGTGTGTGTGTGTGTGTGTGTGTGTGTGTGTGTGTGTGTGTGTGTGTGTGTGTGTGTGTGTGTGTGTGTGTGTGTGTGTGTGTGTGTGTGTGTGTGTGTGTGTGTGTGTGTGTGTGCGTGCACACGCGTGCCTGCGTGTGTGTGCGTGTGTATTCTGAGATACTGTACACAGTATGCTTGTGGCTTTTTGGTCAACAGCTAACAACAGCTCATGAAATGTAGAAGACCTATAGTCATACTGAGGACCTATTATAGCTTGAATAAAAGGGTATAGCAACTGAACCTCATGTCAACCTATTCTGAGCTGTTGGTGGAAGAGGACATTAGAGTGTTTAATTCATCCCTCCTTTACTTGTGATCCAGTCAGACTATTTAAATCAGTATTAAAGTGTTTTCAAAGTCTGTCTTGGTTCCATATTTGAGCCAGTGTCTGAGGTGTGGGCTGGTGAGACAGGAGTCATGGCTCAGCAGCTGTCTGTGTATGTGTACTTTACAAGCTGGTTCTGTTTGTTCTGTAGACACAGGAGGGGGTCAGGAAGGTGTCAGCTTTGTCTCCTGTCCCCCTGTGTGTGTGTGTGTGTGTGTGTGTGTGTGTGTGTGTGTGTGTGTGTGTGTGTGTGTGTGTGTGTGTGTGTGTGTGTGTGTGTGTGTGTGTGTGTGTGTGTGTGTGTGTGTGTGTGTGTGTGTGTGTGTGCGTGCGAGCCAAGCAAAGGGGTGAGACAGGTGAGAGCAGGAGAGACGTATACAAGCAGACCATTGTGGACAGGTGGAAGATTCTCAGTGCTGAGGAGCCATACACCTGCTCTCTCTCTCTCTCTCTCTCTCTCTCTAAATGGGCAATGCGAGGATGTAGGCTACTTTCCTACATACACATAGGCCTACATACATGCATTACATACACCCACGCACACACACACGCACGCACGCACACACGCACGCACGCACGCACGCACGCACACACACACACACACACACACACACACACACACACACACACACACACACACACACACACACACACACATCATAGGCTATTCCACATTCACCATCATAAAATCAGGTGGACCTCGTTTTTTATAGTCCTATTATATTAATATTATATGAATACCTACTTATTTTTTGTTGATGCAATTGTCTCAAATAAAGTCTACCGACTTGAGGGAAGGTTAACAATTGTCATAGTAACAACTGTTACAGTTCGCATTGACTGATTAAGGCCATTAAGGGTGATGGAAATTGTCGTCCCATTGTCCTGATATGAGGAAACAGCGGCCCCCGCGGGTAGACAGCGGAAAGACGTTCCAGTAGCATTTGACAATTTCATCTATTTAGATTAACTAAATAACATGTAGCAGTTAACGTTCCATAAAATGGGCGTTCTTCTTTACGTTTATGTGGAAAGCTCCAATTTCTATTTCTATTCCATTGTATTTCAGAGCGGACTAGCGGAGAGAATGCAAAAACAATTTTATACTATAAATTATACATAATATATTTTAAGTTCTAGGTGCATTTTAAAAACTCAAATATGAATATAAATAAAATCCTTATTTTAGAGATGCCTTGAGTGCGAGTAGTTACAGTATATGTGTCTGTTGCTCCGTTCTGAGAAAGGAGGGAGAGACGGGGGGAGAGAGAGGGAGGCTGAGAGATAAAGGCAGAGAGAGACGGGGAGAGAGAGAGAGAGAGAGAGAGAGAGAGAGAGAGAGAGAGAGAGAGGTTAGAAGCTCCAGATGGTGTATTAAACGCAGACAGAAGGGTACAGAGAGGATAGAGAGGAGGAGAGAGAACTACGAGACTGCGCAGCACAGCTCGGAACCAATTAGAAAGATAACACTAAAAACCAAATTATGAATTGAGCGAAAGAAGTCATCCTTTTTGTGACGCGCATTAAATTGTGGTTGAGTTTATTATTAGGTGGGGGGACTCGAGTTGAACAACAACCAAACCAACCGACCTCAAAGCCAATTGTTGGAAGCGAACGAGCGGTTGTCAGAGCGAGGATCGGTGCGTTGGAGGAGGACTGTTTAGAGGAGCGTGCTGTGTCCATAACATACAGCAAGCCATTTCTACACATCTGAATCAAGAAGGACGCGAATCTATCGGAAGTATAAGGACTTGCTCGCGTGAAACATCAGACTGCGATTGTATGCTAAAAATCCAATGATGATCTGAAAGTTGTCACAGGAGAGAGAAAGAGAGAGAGATAGAGAGAGAGAGAGAGACGCCGCAGACCAGAGGATCCACATTCAGAATCCGTGTTCTACTGTATGTTGTGGTGGGTGACACTGGTGGAGATGCAGCCGGGGATCTGTGGACTTGACTGAAGAATAGTAGAAGCCATAATAATAACGCACATCAGTTGTTTGAAAAAATACGGTCTCTTTTGTAGCTCAAAGAGCTACTTTGGTGCTTGCTTGTCTCGTATTCTACGAGAGGGTTAAAATGAGTCACAGCGCGGATTCAGATGACTGGGACAAGTTCTGATTTTCTTCACCACTAACGTTCAAGATAAAGCGGTTGGCTTTTCATCATTAAAACAGACTGTAAACCAAAGACGTCAAGGATCCAAAAGCCTTGCATGGCTTTTCTTTTTCTTTCTATAACGGAAGAGATAAATACCTCATTATTGTATTGAAGCGGAAAAGTCAAGACCCTTTTTAAATCCAAAGGAAACTTAAATATTATGTCTTTCTTTCTTTTTTTACTGTAGATGCGATACTTTTGGGTGACTTCACGTTTCCTCTTTCAATAGAACTAAAAAATAAATAAAGGGAATACCGCATTTAGTAGTTATCAGAACTCTCCAAGGCTTTATCTTTTTTTTCTCCGAATAATGAGGATTGGGGTGATATTATAAACCATTTTGTCGAAACTATTCGGTGTGGATTATCACCGCTACAATTACCTCAGACTGACCTCGACCTTCACAAAGTAAGTATAGCTGTATATAGGCCCATTTGATCTCATGACAAATATATCTGTGCCAATCTTATTATTATATTATATCATGTAGAAATAGTAGGCCTGTACGCCAAATTATTTGCTTGTTTTGAGTGTTCATGTGGAGTGGACCATATATGCGGTCTCTTATTGATGTAAATCAATAAGAATGTGAAATGTACTGCTGTGTTTGAACTGCTGTCACCTACTTTTGAAACAAACCTGACTTTCACAAGTCTTTTGTTTATTTTCGCCACCGTTTGATGTCGCATATTGAATTGTAATACAGAAGAAACAATTTTTTTGTCATAACCATATTTATTAGGCTATTTGAAAAAAGGCAGAATGCATGTTTTAGACAAATACAAATGTATTAGGCTAGCTTATTTAGATTCAGGCAATGAGTATATGATTACATGATTTCTACGAAATCTGAAAATCTATTGTTTACCATGGCACTTAATGCTTTAGTTGTTTTGAGAGAGAGAGAAGGGGGGGGGGCGCATTTGTTTAGTTTAGATGACACTTGAGAGTCACTTGTTTTCCCACTGTCAGTGGGTCTGTCTACCTTAGTCTACCTCTACCTCATCAGAGAGATAAGAGAAGCATTTGACACTTGATGTTTGATCTGGCCTTTGACAGATGGTGAAGTGAAGTTGATCCTGAACTGTATGATGGTGTTTCTCTGTGGGTACACTACACAGGAGAACTGTAGTGTTTCTCTGTGGGTACACTACACAGGAGAACTGTAGTGTTTATCTGTGGGTAGTGGGTACACTACACAGGAGAACTGTAGTGTTTCTCTGTGGGTACACTACACAGGAGAACTGTAGTGTTTATCTGTGGGTACACTACACAGGAGAACTGTATGATGGCGTTTATCTGTGGGTACACTACACAGGAGAACTGTAGTGTTTATCTGTGGGTACACTACACAGGAGAACTGTATGATGGCGTTTATCTGTGGGTACACTACACAGGAGAACTGTAGTGTTTCTCTGTGGATACACTACACAGGAGAACTGTAGTGTTTATCTGTGGGTACACTACACAGGAGAACTGTAGTGTTTCTCTGTGGGTACACTACACAGGAGAACTGTAGTGTTTATCTGTGGGTACACTACACAGGAGAACTGTAGTGTTTCTCTGTGGGTACACTACACAGGAGAACTGTAGTGTTTATCTGTGGGTACACTACACAGGAGAACTGTAGTGTTTCTCTGTGGGTACACTACACAGGAGAACTGTAGTGTTTATCTGTGGGTACACTACACAGGAGAACTGTAGTGTTTATCTGTGGGTACACTACACAGGAGAACTGTAGTGTTTCTCTGTGGGTACACTACACAGGAGAACTGTAGTGTTTATCTGTGGGTACACTACACAGGAGAATTGTAGTGTTTATCTGTGGGTACACTACACAGGAGAACTGTAGTGTTTCTCTGTGGGTACACTACACAGGAGAACTGTATGATGGTGTTTCTCTACTGTTCCCTAGCTGACATCCCCCTGCTTCCCCTTACAGAACATTAACTGCTCAATTGAAAGAGTCATTTGAACATATCTTTGTGCCTTTGCAGCATGAGGTTGGTTTACAATTGATTCCATTTATAAACCTGAAGACTTCCTCCTGTATGACTGAAATATGATTTTAACCTAAACAAAACAAACAAGTCAAACTCAATTAAATCATGACCAAAGGCTTTCATTGGTGAGAGCACACCAACTCTGAGCAAACAAGACAAGCCGATATTTTTTACCCTGACTTGAACTGCCTCAGCAGTCCTGTCTTTTCTCCCTGAGTGCAACAGTAAAACACACAGAGGCCATTTTCTCTGCAGGACATGCCCTGTATAATTGGCCCTGGTAAAGATCATCTGAATAATTGAACAGCTGATAATAGTCTTGAACAATGGATGGGAGGTTGCAGAGGTGAAACCGCACTGCAGACACCCAGCCTCACCGCACATTATAGCCTACCCCCACCGCCACCAGTAGCATCCCCCCCCCTCGCCCTCAGCTCTGCCTGACTTTGCTACCTGAAGCCAGAATTATATGTCAACGTACGATGGGGTTGCGTGCAGAAAGTAGCAGATCTCCAAGCTCACAGAGCTTGTAGATCGGCTATTTTCGGTGTGTGACACCATCGTACGACGGGGAGTATACTAAGCATGAGGCAGATGTCCCCCACTACATCAGGATTCTAAGTAGCTCCTCTTAAAGGCAGGCCATTTATTATGACCTCAGCCTGCTGAGTGTTTATTCAATTCCTATCTAGCACAGCAGTACGGATGGCACCTGTCGTATGTGTGGACGGAGGGGGAAGAAATACCACAAGACTTGAGAAAAGACAGAGTGGAACCTGTCTTCTTTTTAAAGAGATAGATGGTGTCTGCCAAAGCCACGGGCCAGCAGAGAGACATCAGAACGCAGTCTCGCCTGCCTGCTCGCTACGCTGTAAGAATATCGGTGTTAATTTAACTCTGAGAATGCACAGATGGAACCAACTGGATCCGTAAAGGTACACTTTTGGTTCCTCTTGAGTTAAAAATCTATAAGAGCACTGATGATTTTGCGGTGTGCTTCGTTGCTTTTTGTATGTATTGTCAACGATGTTTTCTTAAGAACGTCATGGACAACGATTTTTACTGCCAGGTGCTCGAGGGATCTGTTTGCCCAGATCTACATTTGCTCCGGACAGTATAACTGAAGCATTCATCAGATGTTTTTAGTGTGTTCAGTGGGCGACCTGAGGAGGTGCGTTCCCTAGGCGTAGTGCCTAAACATTTGTACCACCTGGTAGAGATGACAGTGCTGTGACTTGCTGTGGCACTAGTTGGGTGGCTTGTGCTATATCCTATATGTATGTATGTATTTATGTGTGCGCTGTATGTGGGTGGGTGTGCATGCGTGTTAACGGGCACACAGCATGCATTGGGTATGTGTGTGTGTGTGTGTATGCTCAGTGAGTGTGCGCGTTGCATTTGCGTGTGGTAATTATAGTAATCTGAATGCGGGCAGTGCAGGTGAAGCTGGCTGTCTCCTAATTAATGAGAGGAGCAGATGGCCGTGGGTGGGCGGCAGCCGGGAGCACACAGCCAGCTGGTCAGGTGGTCAGCAGAACACAGACACCTGGTCCATCACAAACAAGGCACGCCAAACGGCTGACACAAGCCAAAGATGTCAAGCTAGCGTATCCGCATCCACAGTATGACACATCCCCCCCTACATGAAGAAAAGACAAAACACAGAAACAAAACAGAGAAAAAAGTACATTAACGAAAACACAAATAGTTGAAATAATGCATTTTTTTGTCGTACTCACTGTGCACAATGTAATTGTAAGTGTGTGTGTGTGTGTGTTATATTCCTAGTCTCCCAGGGCTGATACCTTTAATTGAACTCTATGCATCCATCAGATTAGCTAGTCAACCTAATTCCCCATAATTCCTTTGTACAGTTGCACAAACGGCATCACACAACAAAGCCAAGTGTGTGTGTCTGTGTGTGTGTGTGTGTGTGTGTGTGTGTGTGTGTGTGTGTGTGTGTGTGTGTGTGTGTGTGTGTGTGTGTGTGTGTGTGTGCACGCGCGTGTCCATCATGCTTTGTTTTATGGAGTGTTTGTCTATTGCCAACCGTTTTTGTATTTGTCACAGTAACAAGGGACTACCCTGTTACATTAGCAGAAGATAAACATTCAAGCGCAACTCTCTAATAACAGCTACAGTATGCATTCAGAGTGGGGTTATTGTCACAGTGTACTACAGACACACTGATAATGTAAGAGTGAAATGACTCTCTCCCTCTTGTGTTTATCTGACACCATGTGTCTGACACCATGTGCTAAGAGTGAAGACTACAGACATTGAGGAATCCATATAGTCTTAGGTTATATTGGTCGATATATTGGCCATTTATTTGAGCGTTTTTCTTTTTTTTTTTAACATTGGCAGTTATGCAGCCGATTACATAATAAAGCATTGCACTTTTTATATATAGCCATTTTGTTTTACCACCTTTTTCTCCCCAATTTAGTCAGTTTGGGCAATGAATTCCTCTCCACACACATTTCTGTGTTGTCACTGCTTGTATCCTACTGACTCACCTGCTAGTGAGGAGCCCCCACCAGGAGGATGTAGGGTCTTCACCCTACTCCTCCTGCCCAACACTCCTTGCTGACAGGTGCTGCCCCAGCCTGTAGTACATGCAATGAACACATCGCATAGACGGCTAGACGGCCAACAAAACCGAATGCACCACAGTAGATTCGAACCCACAACCTCCGTGGTTGGTGGGCTGGGAAGGGACATTTACTATTGCGCCACCCGAGTGCCTGTGTTGTGCTTCTTTTTGACAAACTATTGGTCAAAACATTGGTACCCAGTGGACTATGACTCCAAATATCTGGCATTGGTCAGGCTTTAATTTTAGGTGCAAGAGCGGCAGATGTTTCTGCCGTTTGTGTGTAAACCGTATGTGTATGGGAGTTGTATGACAGACCACTAGACTGACAGGAGATATTGGCAGGTACCTGGCCCCAATGCCCCATGTGGTGTCCCCCAATCTTTAATAATCACAAATGTACCTACACAGTAAAATACTCTTAACATAAAATGTCACCCCACAAAACAAAACAACATACAGAAATAACAACATAAAAAAACAGCGACTGATATCAATACTCAACCCAGTGGCGATTGGCACCACAACAGAAAAACACAAATCCTATAATGTAGTAAAGGAAATTAAATTATGTGCAATTACCCTGATAGAGAGAGAGAAAGAGACACACACACACACACACACACACACACACACACACACACACACACACACACACACACACACACACACACACACACACACACACACACAGAGAAAGAGACACACACACACACACACACACACGCTGCACTGCTGGATCTCTATGGTTTCACTGCTGTTTTGATCCATATAATACAGTGTAGGCCTTTATGGCTTCTCCTCATGCTGTCCTCCTCTTAAATGCTCTGCTCCAAATATGTTTGACATTACTGTGACATGGCCGCCCGGCCTCCCCGGGGAGAAGGGGAATGTCAGAGTCTAGAGGCAGAGAAAACGACCAGCTTCTCAACATCTGGAGGAATGAGAAACACAGACCTCTGGCTGGCCGGCTGACGCCACAGCGTGGGAGCAGAGCAGAGGGTGGAGGCCAAGTCAAAGCCCCAAATGCGTGTGCAGAAATTCTCTCGCGGGCCCTTTCCTTCCCACTGTCTCTCTCTCTCTTTCTGTCTTCCTTTCATGTACACTCACCATTTATGTAGTATAAGAATATCTCGTCTATGCGTTGTGGTTTCTTTAAATATCTTTAGTTTTTCTGCCTGTATCGCCAACAGTTTAACCTAAATCTGTGACCACGAGAAGTGAAAGTCTCACCATCTGAGTATTTCTCGCAAAATATTGAACCTTGACTTCATTGACCATGTGTACAGTGTAAACATCCAAGTTGCACCTCAGATGTTCAATTAGAACGGGTCTCACTTTGACTTGTACAGAAAATGTTCGAGTGCAACTGCTGACAAAAGTGTGTCTCAGATGACAGTACAATACACAATTCACTAAATTGCTAGCAGCTACAGTCAAACACTTGAGATAAAAGAGACTAATTGGCTAATTTAGACTTTGTCTCTCTTACATTTCTCCTCATGGCTATGTTTCTTGTTTTTTAATGTACCCACCATTAACACTTGTACTTGCATGCCTAATGACTTCCCACCTTCTATTGACCTCCCAGCTCCCCCTCCCCCTCCGCCTCCCCCCCCCCCCCCCCCTGCCACTCCATGTGGGACCTCCCGGTAGGAAGTGTGTTCAGATCAGAGACACACACAGGAAACAGCTGGGCTAATCTGCAGTAGCGCGGAGTGCCGTTTTGAACGGACCGAAATGTCCCACTGACAGAGAGAGTGTGGGAAGTTCATATCCACCGATGCTACCTGATAATACCACTCCCACCGCCCTTCAGAACGGCCACAAAGCATCGCTGGCTGTAGATTAAAGTTAATGAGAGGCCTTTTACCCAAAAGCAAACGACTCATGCGTCACTACAAGGGTGCAGCCTAGCTGCAAACATACTGCAAACAAACATACATATACATTAGAAGACATATAGTACACACACACACACACACACACACACACACACACACACACACACACACACACACACACACACACACACACACACACACACACACACACACACATTTGTGTGTGTGTGTGTGTGTGTGTGTGTGTGTGTGTGTGTGTGTGTGTGTGTGTGTGTGTGTTAGAGTATATTATAGATAGACCCAGCACCCCCCCCCTCTCTCTCTCTCTCTCACGTGCACTATTGCTCTCACTCTATCTTTGTACGGTATTATTATTTTTTTTAAATCAGAAAGGCGTTATCTCCTGGAAACAGAGTCAAAGCCTCACAGATGGTTCCGTCTCTCTTCCAATGGGAGGCTGTTGTGCTACCAGTTACTGCTACAGACCTTAATCTCTGCTCCAGCCTTCCTTCCTCTCTCTCTCTCTCTCTCTCTCTCTCTCTCTCTCTCTCTCTCTCTCTCTCTCTCTCTCTCTCTCTGTCTTTCTCCACACACCCCACCCCAGATAAAGGCATTGTTCCTTTATACTGCTAACTACAGGACAGAGAGAGAGAGAAAGAGTAGTTATTTTAATTTAAAGTGCACAGACAGAGGTGCATGTCAGAGAGTTGTCTTTGAGGAGGGTGATATTGTCTCCTTGCATCTCTAAAGTCACAGAGGAAGGGGCTACGAGGGGGCTGTGCTTGATGACTTACAGTAGACTTTTTGGCAAAAGCCACAGCCTTTCAAGAGTCTCCTGTGAGAGAGAACGTCAGGTCAGTCATGTCATGGTACGTGGGAGGACGGGGGCGACCTTGGCTTTATGGCTTTTTACCTTTATGGGCTCCTTAGCCTGTGCTTCAAGAAAAAGGTTTAGCAGGCATTTTTCCCCAGACGCCTTTAAAGACAAGTATTTTTTCTCCTAAAAACAAATTAAGAAATAAGTTACATTAAGTGAAAACGGATTAATGTTTTTTTTTGTTCATGTATCTGAATTGCTGACAGCCAAACACATGAGATAGAAAGACATGTATGTTCGAACGGCTCTTAATCTTATCTGTCTTGTGGCTATTCCTTGATTTTCGGCCTTCTCCACCTAAAATACTAAACTGCATGAAATGAGACAAACTGGTTCAAGTATCCTGCAGATCTTCATTATGAAACATCCCTGTGTATATGGGAGGTCTATCCCATGATCCCAGTTACATCATATGACTAGGAATTCTACATGAGAAAACTGTCAAAATGAGGTAACTATTCTTAGTCACACCAACTTTAGGACAAATAATAAGTTACAGCTAAGAACCTACAACAGAACAGCAATACCAGGTCGATCTGATCTGAGATTATCCACCTGCACACCTGTGCAGGTGGATAAGAAATGGAACAGCTTGACGGAAGATTACACAAACCAGACCCCCCCCACGACACACACACACACACACACACACACACACACACACACACACACACACACCCCACGACACACACACACGTCAACTGACTTTCTCCAAGACCATGACATGACAGCCGGTCATTTTAATTAGTCAATTAGCTCAGGTAATTAGCCTGCTATTGGTTCTGTTCTAGCTCCGTTTCTCACCCGCACACTCTCCCTCTCTCTCTCTGTTTTAGCAGTGGCGTCCTGTAGTCAGCTAGTGTCCCAGAGGAGTAGCATGTATTTATTTCAGCGACTTCCAGCGTGGGCTGGAGGCTGGAGCTGCGGTGGCTGCAGGCTAAATGGAGAAACTGTCAAAGCTTCTCTCTAACCTGTCACATGATCACACCGTGGGTCCCATTGTGTATTCCGGGGGTGTGGGTGTGGGGGTGGGTGTGGGCGCGTGTGTGTGTGTGTGTGTGTGTGTGTGTGTGTGTGTGTGTGTGATACCTATGCTGCAGAATAATAAAGAACACCCAGTCTGTGCCTGGCTAACGTCAGGAGCTATTGTGGCTCTTCATTTGGGGGCCAAATGAAGAGCTATGAGTGCTGGCAGGCTGGGGAGCAGTTAGAGCCACGGACAGGCTTGTCAGCAGTAGCACTGACAGAGAAGACATTTAACACCGAACTAAATGAAATACGTGGCATCAAGGCACGGAGAATGACTAATCTGACCTGTTTGTTTTCCTGTATCAGCTGTGACAGCGACGTGTCAGCTTTTTAATAACACACACACACAACATTGAGTGCAAAGACGTAGAGAGGAAAATATACTCCACGGCAATTCACACATTTCGTTTAACAGACACGTGCACGCTAAGTGTCGCAGTTTATGGGCAGGAAGGACACAGATGCTGCAGCTGTCATGGTTTGTGTGTGGTGCGAGCGAGTGTACAGTGTGTGTGAGCGTACAGTGTGTGTGTGTGTGTGTGTGTGTGTGTGTGTGTGTGTGTGTTGAGGGGGGTCAAATCGAAGTCTTTTGTGCTCCATAAATCAGCAGGCTGCAGTGGTGATGTAAGAACAAATGGAGCTGCTATCTATTGCAGCTGGTGGGTGAGAGAGAGAGGGAGAGAGAGAAAGAGAGGGAGGGAGGGGGGGAGAGAGAGATAGATAGAGAGAGAGAGGGAGAGAGAGAGAAGAGTACAGGAGGGACAGCGGAGAGAGAGAGGGCAGGAGGGACACAGCTGTCAGCCTCCACTGCGCACCTGTCACACAGGAAGTGAACACAGTCCACTGTTTCCTGGATACACCTCCTCAAACACTGCTCCTGGGAGGGATGCAGGGAGAGGGCATCTGCTATACGCATGTTTAGATATGATAGATATGATAGATACGATGGATGGATGGATGGATAGATACTGTAGATACAATATATGACATTGATAGGAAAAATAAGATAGATACAATACATAAGAAAGATAGCACCACAAAAAAAAGCCAATATGGTCATTCTCATGCCTCCTTTCGCCTTTCTCATGTCGACCGTCTTCTAGCCTGCAGCTGTACCGCTTGTGCGTGTGTCCGTCCGTGCGTGCTGCAGAATGTTTCTCTGTGTGGAGATTACACATAGATTAAAGGATGTTTACAGTGTTGTTGCTGTGCTCTTTGACAGGCAGGTCACTGTGTGGACACTCCAGCCTAACTCTCCCACACATACAATAAGCTCACATGGCCTAAACTGAGGAGGAGAGCGATACTATTCCCACGGTTGCTTCTGACACCCCCCCCCCCCCCAACCACAAGCTCTGCCTCTCCCGTGACCAATATGAACTAATCCAGATGTAGAATGCAGCGCGCAGATGGACACATAACTCCCTCTAACATGGCTCTACATTTCCCTATCTCACCCCACCCATCCCTCTCTCTCTCCAATTATTTTCGTCACTCTGTTTGCAGACTGGAGCGACAGCCCTGGGTCATTCATTTCAATGGAAGTTAAGTTGCTCAGTGGCGTTTTGAAGCACCCGGGAGAACGCTCTACTACCGCATTTGACCAACACATTTTGGTGGTGGGGTATGGGGACATGGTGCTGGTATGGGGACATGGTGCTGGTGTGGGGACATGGTACTGGTGTGGGGACATGGTACTGGTGTGGGGACATGGTGCTGGTGTGGGGACATGGTGCTGGTATGGGGACATGGTGCTGGTATGGGGACATGGTGCTGGTATGGGGAGCATGGTGCTGGTATGGGGACATGGTGCTGGTATGGGGACATGGTGCTGGTATGGGGACATGGTGCTGGTATGGGGAGCATGGTGCTGGTATGGGGACATGGTGCTGGTATGGGGACATGGTGCTGGTATGGGGACATGGTGCTGGTATGGGGAGCATGGTGCTGGTATGGGGACATGGTGCTGGTATGGGGACATGGTGCTGGTGTGGGGACATGGTGCTGGTATGGGGACATGGTGCTGGTATGGGGACATGGTGCTGGTATGGGGAGCATGGTGCTGGTATGGGGACATGGTGCTGGTATGGGGACATGGTGCTGGTATGGGGACTTGGACCAGCCGTGCCCAACAGGATAGGATAGTGCTGCCAGTGCCGATGAGGCAGCCTGTTGTCTTACCATGCTTGTAGAAGGAAAGCCTCTGCTTTGTTTGTCAGGATTGTCACGGCGGGTCCTTGCGAGGCCCCCCTTCGCCCTATTCCCAGACTGCCCCTCATGCTGCCTGTATACAATTAACAGTGTAATTAAAAGCCTGATGAGCTAATGGGTGCTGGGTGATCCTGCAGGTGTTTGGATCACAGAGGATATTTATGTAAGTGCATTCATTGTGAACACTGAGGGGGTGGGAGGGCTGCAGTGCTTTTGGCACAGTTTTTTCTCCCCCTATTTATTGCTATTTCAGTAATATAGGTGCTCAGGGGTACAGTGTACTTGACTCTAAACAACCGAGGGAGCTGAAAGGGAATAATGGGGAAATGAAGGGAAAATGAGTTTGCCTGCAGTGTCTTCAGGTGATCATAGACCATGGCAGACATTTTGTTCTTACTTAATGTAATACTTTGGGGGTGGGTGGATTCTTATAATATTTATAATACTTATAATTGTTTATTATTTACACACACACACACACACACACACACACACACACCGGAGTATAAGTAAGAAAATAATGTGAATATGGTCATAGAAAGATGAACGTACCAAGTGTTGTCCATGAAGGTTAGGAGGACAGAGGTCATTTTGGTTGAGATGATGGAGGCCGATCTCTCAGCTGGCTAAACACCAGAGGCTATATGTGGCTGAAAGGACAAAGAGAGAGAGAGAGGAATTAGCAGGAAATGAGGGATTGTCAATGTTTGCAAGAAGCCGAGGCAACAGCGTTTTCTCCACCGCATCTCCCTAATTCTCTCTCACTCACCCTTTCTCTGTCTCACTCTCACAATCTATCCATCATGGAGGCCTACTTCTCTCTCCATAAACTCCTCCTTCTGGGTTTTTTTCTCTCTCTCTCTCTCTCTCTCTCTCTCTCTTCGTTCTCTCTCTCCGTGGCAGCTGTGCTGGTGATGGCTGTGTGCCCGTGGTGCAAGCTGGCTGTGGGGCCCCAGGTGGCCTGCATGGCAGTTATTGATGTTCAGGTGCTCAACTCCTTTCACACAGAGACCTGGGAGACACACACACACGCACGCACACACACACACACACACACGCACGCACGCACGCTCGCTCGCTCGCTCGCTCTCACACACACACACACAGAATTGTGTCCATACGCGCTGTTGTTCACAGTACAAACCTCAGTGTTAATTTATACATTTACAAATTTGTACACTCTGGAGTTAAACTGAGGATTTACTTTGTAGCTCATAGGCTTTCTGAGACACATGCACAGTTGCGCACACCCACATACACACGCGCACACACATACACGCACACGCACGCACGCATGCATGTATGTATACATAAACTGTCTGGCAGATATTATATACATGTGGCTGAGAACAGGTCAACAACCCCGCAACAAGTTTGACTGGGGAGTGGGAATGAGTGCTCAGACTGGGCTGGAAAACAAGACATTTACATTCTGCTGGCTTGCTTGCATACTGTAGATCCTTCTATATACACCGTTTGCACAATCCTGAATGGTAATTGAACTTTGAGTTACTGTAAAGTAACACTGTACAATATAAATGTAGTACAGGGATGCTTAAGCCCTATCATAGCCCAATAGCCAGAATGATCCACAAGCTCACAAACTGTCGTGATCGTATACATCTGTTATTTATTGCTATTGAATTGAATTTCTTTGAAAGCGTCGGTTAAATATAACAAGGATGGTGTACTGTACACAACAAGGTAGTCAGTGAGAGAATGTAATACACGACCTGTATGCGTGTGTGTGTGTGTGTGTGTGTGTGAGTGACTGTGTGTGTGTGCGTGCGTGCGTGCGTGCGTGTGGTGGTGGATGTCCAGTGTCGGTACCAGTGCCCAGTGTGGTCGTAACACACTCCAGATGCGTCTGGCCAGCCGGGGAGTTGTTCTTGGCACGGCCCGCCGCGGCTGAATGTCACAAATACTTTCCTTTATTTAGGAACGGCTCTGGGTTAGTGTGGCTAGAGAGAGAGAGAGAGAGAGAGAGATAGAGGAGAGGGATGGAGGGAGATGGTGTGGAGTGGGGAGGAGGAAGAACAGACTGGGTGGGGGGGGGGGGGGTAACCGATTTGTAACACAGAGAGAGGAGATGGAGAAAGTAGTATGAGAGGTGAACTCATGAAAGCGAGAGAGAGACGGAGAGAGAGAGAGAGAGAGGGAGAGGGAGAGGGAGAGGTAGAGACAGCTCCGGTCTAGCATCTGGGTTTTATTAGCCGCCGTGGGGAACATCTGAAAAGGAAGTTTTTTCTCTGTGCGAGCTTGCGCGTCGGCAGCGTCGATGTGCCGCACATAACCACTTCACTGCTGACGAGAGAGGGAGGCAGGCCCTCCCCGAGGAGAACAGATGGCCGCTGGAACTTCAATACAATTACATCAATAACAGCTTTCACAGCCGTCAGCACACCGCGTGACAGGATCCCCGCAGCTCCGGCAGAGGAGAGAGACAACGCACACCGAGATACTCCTCTGCCCTCCCTTGTAGCACCTCTGACCCCCTCGGCTGCCCCACCGCTCCCACGCCGCCCTCAGATATTCATCCTCTCTGCTCTTAAAGTACAGACAGTGTGTCACTGTATGGGGCGACAGGGGTTGTCACAGTGGTAATCTGATCAAAGACATGGCTTCTGTCAGTCTTCATGAGGGAGGCCTGGCTGTGCGTCTCATCCTCCTTGTGTTTTTTGTTCTTTAGTTGTTTTGCTTGTGTAGTATCATGTTTTCAAGTATCTGAGAAATAAAAAGGGATTACACGCACAACATATGCGCATGGAGTCAGCAAGCCTGTCTGTGTGTGTGTGTGTGTGTGTGTGTGTGTGTGTGTGTGTGTGTGTGCGTGCGCGTGCGCATGTACGTGTCTGTGTGAATGCATGCACCCCTTCGGCCTGTCTCCCACCCTGTCATTAGCGATGGGTTTTTAAGTCTGTGAACCCTAAATCAGCTCAAGATTAAATTGAGTCTGACTTATATTTCTGCAAAGGCATATTGCTCACTATCTCTCTCTCTCTCTCTCTCTTTCTCTCTCTCTCATGCACACACACACACACACACACACACACACACACACACACACACACACACACACACACACACACAAACATTTATACATACATACATACTGGTATACACAGTGCTTTAACACAGCCACACTTGCATCATACATGGTTTAGAGACAGTTCAGACTTCATCCCCCAACACAGTATACACTAGACTAGAATATCGCGTTGTGAGCTTGTAGATCCAGTGTTATCGGTCCGCGACACCTGCCCGCTACTAAGCATGACACACAACACAGGCTTCTACTCTCTAGTCTAGGTGCTTATAGGCCAAACAATTTATGCTATTTTACATGTATAACATTATTATTAAATATATCAATAATGACTTTGTATATTTAAGTCCTCAACTTAAATGTGATATCAGGACAGACTGCTGCTTCCCTGGGTGTTGTGTCCAGGGCAGAGTGTTTTGATGTGAGGGCCACAGGGGCTGGGGGTCCGGGAGGGGGTGGGGCGGGGTGGTGGTGGTGGTGGGGGGGGGCAGGCTCTGTTTGTGTGGACTCCTCAGCGGCCTGATGGGGAGCAGATGTGCGAAGGCAGGCGGCCGGGCAGCCAGCCAGAGCAGCTGGGAGAAATTAAAAACAACAGCATTCCTGGAGACTGGGGGAATTACAGTGGGAGGGGAGGGAGGGAGACAGAGGGAGAGTTTTAGAGCTCTGTGGTCACCGACAAGAGTCCCCACGGAGTGTGAGAGATTGAAGAGACAGGGGGGATTTAAGGGGACTTTTCTGCATTGGTTAGCTAGTGCTAATAAGATACAGCTGTATTTCCATGACCAGTGGGACCGCGGACAGGCACACATGCGATGCATGCACGCAGTCAAACACAACACACAGTCACACGGCAATGTGAAATAAAGACCATACATCCTCGCTACCAGCATCTGAATGCTCTTCTAACAGCCTGTCATTATGCGATGTTCTCATATCCGTGTGTGCAACTGTGCACGCGTGCACAAGCATATGTTTTAAGAGACTTAAAAGCATATGTCCTCAATAATGTGTCCCAAAAACAGTTTCAGAGAAAAATGACAAACCACTGTAGTATTTGATTGTATGTGTGTGTGTGTGTGTGTGTGTGTGTGTGTGTGTGTGTGTGTGTGTGTGTGTGTGTGTGTGTGTGTGTGTGTGTGTGTGTGTGTGTGTGTGTGTGTGTGTGTGTGTGTTGTGCATGTACGTGTTTGTGTGCATGTACGTGTTTGTGTGCATGTACGTGTTTGTGTGCATGTCAGCTTGAATGTTTTTCATGTTCATTGTTTCATCATAGTACAAAACTGAGAGACTGTAATCCGATCCAGTCAGCATAACATCCAAGATTCTGGCCATCAGTCATTGAGCTAACTAGTCAGTCAGTCAGTCAGCCAGTCAGTCAGTCAGTCAGTCAGTCAGTCAGTCAGTCAGTCAGCCAACCAGTCAGCCAGTCAGCCATCCAGTCAGCCATCCAGCCAGTCAGCCAACCAGTCAGCCATCCTGACAGTCAGCCATCCAGTCAGCCATCCATCCAGTCAGCCATCCAGTCAGCCAGTCAGCCATCCAGTCAGCCATCCAGTCAGCCAGTCAGCCATCCAGTCAGCCAGTCAGCCATCCAGTCAGTCAGCCATCCATCCAGTCAGCCATCCATCCAGTCATCCAGTCATTACAGTGCCCTGGTGTCCGTGTCCAGAGGGAAAGGAGCAGACATCCTGAACAGAGCTTGTATTGATCACAGAGTCGGGGTCCTTTCAGAAAGGCAGATAAAGGCCTGTGGAGGAAATGGAACAATTAGTACACCCCAGTATAGACTGGGCTCAGCACCGTCCACCCCTCTGGACCCCGCTGAGTCTTCCCCTCCCTGCCCCGAAGCCTAGCCCACACAGGAAAACACAGAGTATTAGTTTAATTCTGAGCGGGTCCATTTTACCACGGGGTTAAATGATGCGTGTCTCTCTGTATCCCTCTGAATCTTCTTGGCATGAGGGGTTTGTCCTTCAGCACAAAGCACAACGGGAGCACAGATGGGGTTGCAGACCCAGTAGATGTCCTAATGTATTAAAAGTCAGATCCAGAGCTTGTTTTGTGTGTGTGTGTGTGTGTGTGTGTGTGTGTGTGTGTGTGTGTGTGTGTGCATGTGTGCGTGTGCGTGTGCGTGTGCGTGTGTGTGTGTGTGTGTGTGTGTGTGTGTGTGTGTGTGTGCGTGCGCGTGCCCTGTCCTTTAGCTGGTCAGATTAAACAGCTGTCTATAATCCCACGGTGCATGCAGTGCAGTCAGACCCCATTTCTCCTCTCCTTAATTCTCTTATCCTCTCTCAACTGTAGTGTTTTTTATTGTTGTTTTTTACACTTTTGCTGTTGCTATGTGTATTTATTCTCAGAGTTTGACAGCTATAGTCTATTATTAGAGTGAGAACATTGTATTTGAATGTTACCTTCTATTCCAGGTAATTGCTATGCTAATATATAGAAAGGTTGACTGTGTGGGATTTGGCTCCATGGGAGCTGCTGGGAATGCACGACAGAGCTAACTATATTTGTAGGGCTGCTTCTATCGATTATTTTCTTAGCAATTATTCTGTCGATACATTTTTCAATTAATGAAATAATTGACAAGCCGGCCTTATGAGAGAGGGACTGTCTGGGTATAGGATGGTTGCTGGTTTACCCCCGGCTTGCCCAGTGTACATGTTGACCACCTGAGCACTGAGCAGCCATCAGCTGGGTGAAGCTGAATCTGAATCCCCCCCGCAGTATCTGTAAAGGTCTACCTTTGAATATATGGAGAATTTATTAGCAGAAAATGTAACTTGTACAATATATTTTGGATATGACGATTGGTGCATGATGTATTTATAAATTTATTGTAAACCAGGGGTATTCCAACATTTACCCGTAGACCCTTAGCTGATAGAGAGACGGAGCTGGGACACCCACAACATTATACTACAACTTGATAAGCCTTCCAAATCTAGATCACCTTATTTAACGGATCCTCTCGTCTCATCAGTGTCTGTTCAGTGTTCACCATTCATTCACCACGAGATTTGAGACTAGCTTGGAAATAACAAGCATTCCACAGGTTTGTCTTTTAATGTGTTGTCTCCAAGTGGTGCTGCAGCTTCGTATAGTTGTTCCACAGCAATATGAATCAGTTTTATGTTTGTTTACACCTAATCGTTGCTAATAATATGTTTGATTTATGTTAACATGTATTGGATTGTTTTTAGGAAGACCCCTGCTGCAAACCATAAAAATAATGGTCTACACATATTAAATTAATTAACATAACATTTGACCAAGGAGGACCATCAGTGCAGTGCCAGAGCTGTTGAGTGTGTACTACTGTGTGTGTGTGTGTGTGTGTGTGTGTGTGTGTGTGTGTGTGTGTGTGTGTGTGTGTGTGTGTGTGTGTGTGTGTGTGTGTGTGTGTGTGTGTGTGTGTGTGTGGGGGGTCTATGGAAGCTATTTATACCACCTGGCCCGGGCTGCCTCTACAACCTTGTTGTGTGTTTATGTTTGGAGTGTCTGGCATTGGGGTGGGGGGGGGCTCCCCTCCTGTTCTTGAGGATCACTGTGTCAATGAAGTTCGTCATGACTCCAGTAGAGCCCGTAGGCTGACTCCAGTAGAGCCCGTAGGCTGACTCCAGTAGAGCCCGTAGGCTGACTCCAGTAGAGCCCGTAGGCTGACTCCAGTAGAGCCCGTAGGCTGACTCCAGTAGAGCACGTAGGCTGACTCCAGTAGAGCCCGTAGGCTGACTCCAGTAGAGCCCGTAGGCTGACTCCAGTAGAGCCCGTAGGCTGACTCCAGTAGAGCCCGTAGGCTGACTCCAGTAGAGCCCGTAGGCTGACTCCAGTAGAGCCCGTATAGGCTGACTCCAGTAGAGCTGACTCCAGTAGAGCCCGTAGGCTGACTCCAGTAGAGCACGTAGGCTGACTCCAGTAGAGCACGTAGGCTGACTCCAGTAGAGCCCGTAGGCTGACTCCAGTAGAGCTGACTCCAGTAGAGCCCGTAGGCTGACTCCAGTAGAGCCCGTATAGGCTGACTCCAGTAGAGCTGACTCCAGTAGAGCCCGTAGGCTGACTCCAGTAGAGCCCGTATAGGCTGACTCCAGTAGAGCTGACTCCAGTAGAGCCCGTAGACTGACTCCAGTAGAGCTGACTAGTAGAGCCCGTAGGCTGACTCCAGTAGAGCTGACTAGTAGAGCCCGTAGGCTGACTCCAGTAGAGACCAACCCTGGTGACCCATGGCATATTTTTGGGTCCGATATTTTGTCAAAAAGTGCAAAATGTTCTAATCAATTTGAAAAACATTCTATTTGAGGATATTTGACTAGTTACTAGAATTCATTATATTTAACCACTTAAGCCCTGTTGTCCAGTTAAGTCATTGTTAATTTAACTCACTCTGAGATTGTAACAAAATGGGCCATTTGATTAAATGTGTACACTACATTCTACTCTCAGAGTTACATAGGCCTACATCCTAAGGGTCCACGTTGTTCCATTTGTACATTACAAATGGATACATTAACACTGTGTAGCACTCTTTAAATACAGACAGCAGCTGTTTAACACGTCTACATGAAGTCTCTCTCAGAACTTGGGTAACTATCAGGACTGAAGCCAATTGAGCTTCCAGCTCTGTTGAGGAGAATATTGGACTCACAGTCCATATCGATCGGTGCATGGAAGTTTAAATTAGAAGCAGATTTTTCAGAAAATCGCCTTAGTGAGTTATTTTATGCACTATAATACATTTTGTTTTAGGCAGAAAGATCTTTCTGAGAATAAAGAGTTTATTCCATCGCACACTCACGAGTAGACTGGCCAGGGTATTTTAAATTTTACCTTTGAAAGCAATCCTAGACTTCCGTTGTAAGCAAAGAATGTTCATATCATTGTTTCCACCAGTCCAGGCCGAAGGCATGGGGAGAGAGTATGTTTGCACTCCGTCCGTCCGTCTGTGGACAGCTAATCAACGGTGCGTTGGCCTTGATCGCAGCCAAACTCTGCACACACACTCCCTGGATGCCAGAGCTCAACCTCTGCCCCAAAGTTCTCACCAGGACCTATAGTTCCAAACACCAAACTGTGTAGCTCTTGAACCCTCTTAGGTGCACGCTCCGTACATGAACCATGTGAACTGAACGTGCCACGTCGAGGACAAAGGGTGGCATAACTGTCTATGCAACGGGTCTTACCAATGCAGGCACTGGAGGTTAAAGAACCACATTAAATTGACTGCAGCTCTTGCATGTAATGTATAAGGTTAGAGGGGAAAGGGTTTTCAAGGATGGGGTTTGGGGCACTTCCCAACATAGCAGTTCTGGTGCACCTATATGTGTAAATGGGTCGACAGTCCTTGTGGTGCGCTCCTGAGTCGTCCTGACGGTCACACAGCTGTCCCATGCATGCTGCCGTTCTCTCTCCCTGTCCTGTCCTGTCCTGTCCCAGGCTGGCCTTGCCTTGTTTGGTCCTGGCCAGGATGTCTGGCAGAGCACACAGTGGAGCCTGTAGCGCGCTGCACAGGGCCTGCTGAGAGACCGTCCTGCATGCGCGGTGATGGACGGCAGCAGATCCAGCTACACTTGTCACTGACTGTCAAGCCGGCTGTCTTAACAGGGGGACGAGAGGGGACAGGCGGGGAGGAGGGCTGCGGAGGGGATAGAGATAGAGGGGCCCTCTGATTGGGATGTCAGAGCTGCACGGCGGTGTGTGTGTGTGTGTGTGTGTGTGTGTGTGTGTGTGTGTGTGTGTGTGTGTGAGAGAGAGAGAGAGAGAGAGAGAGAAGGGGGAGATGGGGAGTTGGAAGGGATGGGGATGGGGGTGGGGGGTAGGGGTGGGGGTGGGGGGGGTCGGCAGCAGCTGAGAGGATGAGCAGGTGGTTCTGTATGTTTCCCAAGTCCCTGAATCTCCAGCCAAGAGAGACACGATGCAAGTTTGCATTGGTTTTTCAGTGCGCTACGCCGCTACGCTGCTATGCTGCTACGCTGCTACGCTGCTACGCCGCTACGCATTGATTTGCTTTGGAAATGCCCTTTTTCATTCTTTCTTTCTCACCAAAAGTTCTGGTTTGAGGAGGGAATAGGTTTGTGTTTGAATAACTTAATACCATTTTAAGGTTTAAAACAATATTTTGTCCCTCTCTTCACCTCGACCCCCTTCTCCCCGTTGTCCTGCAGGTAGCAGAGTGCAGAAGGTCGGAACAATGCCAGATTCACCTGCGGATGTGAAAACCCAGCCCAGGTCCACCCCACCTACCATGCCTCCTCCACCACCGGCCGTCAGCCAGGCAGCCAATCGCAACGCTTCATTCACCCCCACCACAAGCAAATCAAGTGAGGACATGTTTGTTATACACATTCAAGTTTCAAGATTCAAGACACCTTAAATGCCAAAATTACACTCTGAAGTCTACACTACATGAGTTTGGGCCGCCACATTTGGACAAAAAGCAGCAGTAGAATATACTGTATAATCATACATACTCGCAGACTATCGGATCATACATTTGCCATCATGGCCAAGTGTTATTTTTGGTGTGGTGTCAGATATCTTTAGATTGTTCCCCAGACAGAGCATATAGGCATGGGTTTACCTTCATGATACACTTTACCTCAGAAAAGCTTCAATGCCCAATGCACGTACGTATGTGTGTACAGTGTACACATCCTGCTTTTAAATAGCCCCTCTTGTCATAATAACGGCCTTGTACAAACAGCCTAAACGTCTGTATGTGGAATAATCATACAGTATAGCTACTGTTAATTTATGCTGTGTTGTCTATCGGCAATGTTGGCTATGATGAAGTATGCCATTTCAGTCAACTGTCGATCTTAGTGCAACTGTCATGACATGAACACCTTATATGCTTGTATGTGCGGTGGGGGATTCGAAGCATGCACAGTAAGATTCTGAGTGCTAATTTAACTCTGAGAGTGTGTAGCTGTTCCCTGTGTCAGTTGACAACACTTGACACAATGACGTGTGTGTGTGTGTGTGTGTGTGTGTGTGTGTGTGTGTGTGTGTGTGTGTGTGTGTGTGTGTGTGTGTGTGTGTGTGTGTCCGCGCGTCCGTGCGTGTGTGCGTGTGTCTGGCTTTGGGCATGCAGAATGCCCTTGCTAATGGGACATGTGTCTTTGAGCACGTGTGTGTGTGTGTGTGTGTGTGTGTGTGTGTGTGTGTGTGTGTGTGTGTGTGCATGCATGCGTGTTGTTTACCAGCTGGTATTGAGACAGTGCTAGTGGGGACATCAGCCACGGTGGCGGTGGTTTGTAGTCTACTTTCTTCCCTATATAGCAATGACACTCCATGTTGTTTCACCTGTTGTGGCGGCCGGTTAGAGAGTGTAACTCTCTCCTCACCTCCCTCTCCCTCTCTCTCTCTCTCTCTCTCTCTCTCTCTCTAAAACCAGAACACAAGTGCTGCCCCCCCCCCAGAATCACATGGGTTAGTCCATATGTGTTGAGACCTCCAGCCAACAGATTAGAGTGACATGCAAGTCTTAGCCACTTGAACCCTAGCGTCCCTATTCTGGGGGGCGAACGTTTGGCACAAAATTGCAGATCTACAAGCTTAGACAGTGTCGCAAGATCAGCTATTTTCAGAAGACATTTGGTGTAGACTAGAGGATCTGGTATGGAGCCCTAGGTTGACTCCAGTTAACCACCGTGTTTTAAGTGGTTAGTTAACTACTGGGCCTGGACTCTGAAATAAGCATTCTGTAATGTGTTGTGTTCAAAGATGAGCACATTGTAGTCCAAAGTGATTTATAGGCCTGTTGCAGTGTTGCTTTATGTTTGACCACAGAACATTCCTTCCATTGCTATAGGCCTACTGTAGAATGCTGTTATGATACAGTGGAAAATCAATACAGTGCATGCAAGAAGCATGTATGTAGGAGACATAATCACAAAAGTTCTTAACTGTGTAGGAGACTTAAGTGGGGGTACCTGACAGTACTAAGCACGAGGACCAGGTTCGAATGTGACCCTGCCTTGACCCATTTGCTTTTCCAGCCTTTATTGATACAGCCAGGAAATGGGGAGAGAGAGACGGGGAGTGACACGCAGCAAAGAATCGGGACTCGAACCCAGGACACGCTGTCAGGCTACAATGGATAGGAGCCTAGGTGACCGGACTGCTAGGCCAGCGGTCTGGGTCTTATCAAGGACCGCTAGGCCAGCGGTCCGGCGGTCCGGGTCTTATCAAGGACCGCTAGGCCAGCGGTCCGGGTCTTATCAATGATAGGAGCCTAGGTGACCGGACCGCTAGGCCAGTGGCCACCTGGCCTGACCCCCGTCTTATCTTGCATGTTTATCCTCTCTCTCTCTACACGCCCCTGTCGGAAGAAAGCATGAAAAAATATTATCTTAAGAGAAAGAAAGAAAGAAAACATAGGAATTAGGAAAGCGTTTGATACCTAAATCACGTTTCCTTGCGGTACCGTCACATTGAACTTGCACATATTTTGTGTCATCATGCGGGTATATCTTAAAGGAATATTAGAAAAACGGTACACACGAGTTTAGGTGAATAATTATATACTGTGTGTGTGTGTGTGTGTGTGTGTGTGTGTGTGTGTGTGTGTGTGTGTGTGCGTGTGTGCGTGCGTGCGTGTGCGTGCGTGCGCGCACGCTTGCGGACTGTTCTGAAAGCCAAAGCTGCAAATCTACTTTCAGCTGGTGGACATGTGCAGGGCCACATTTAGCAACACACCTGCTATTGGAATAAAAGTAACACAGACCACAGGTCTATTTTTGGCAGGTCTTTAACAAGTTCCTGTTATAGTTGTATCCTAGTGAGAGAGAGAGAGAGAGAGAGAGAGAGAGAGAGAGGCGCGTGGAATAGATTGATGAGACTAGTTGGCATAGTGGTGGTGGTGGGAGTCAAATTGTCCCACTTGTGAGACAGCTGAAGTTATACCACACACACACGCATGTGCACGTGCACACACATGCACACACACATGCAGTGCACGCACACACTCGCACATGCAGTGCACGCACACACTCACACACGCAGTGCACACACACACATTGAATATATACTGTACTACGCAGTGAACTGCGGAAATGAACAGGAGGACTCAACCACACACACACACACACACACACACACACACACACACACACACACACACACACACATTGAATATATACTGTACTACGCAGTAAATTCCTGAGTGATAATTAAATTAAGGTGCAGTTTATAACACAAACGAATGCCTTCCCTCCGTGTGTGTGTGTGTGTGTGTGTGTGTGTGTGTGTGTGTGTGTGCGTGCGTGCGTGCGCAGTGTTGAACGGCAGCAGTCACTCTCCCACGTCGCTGAACGGTGCTCCCTCCACGCCTAACGGCTTCAGTAACGGCCCCGCCATGTCCTCCACGGCCTCGCTGTCCAATCAGCAGCTGCCTCCGGCCTGCGGCGCCCGCCAGCTGTGCAAGCTGAAGCGCTTCCTCACCACGCTGCAGCAGTTCGGCAACGACATCTCGCCCGAGATCGGAGAGAGGGTCCGCAGCCTTGTGTTGGGGCTGGTGGTGAGTGACTGTGTATTAATAACCAGATCGGAGAGAGGGTCCGCAGCCTTGTGTTGGGGCTGGTGGTGAGTGACTGTGTATTAATAACCAGATCGGAGAGAGGGTCCGCAGCCTTGTGTTGGGGCTGGTGGTGAGTGACTGTGTATTAATAACCAGTGGTGGACGGTTTTTGTAATATATTTCAGGCTGCCTTCTAGTAGCACTGATCAGAGCACTACGTCATGTGAAGCTTGGCCAATCAAGTCCAGATGTTGTGTTTGTGGCGCCTACCGTCCAACCAAGTCCAGATGTTGTGTTTGTGGCACCTACCGTCCAACCAAGTCCAGATGTTGTGTTTGTGGCGCCTACCGTCCAACCAAGTCCAGATGTTATGTTTGTGGCGCCTACCGTCCAACCAAGTCCAGATGTTATGTTTGTGGCGCCTACAGTCCAACCAAGTCCAGATGTTATGTTTGTGGCGCCTACAGTCCAACCAAGTCCAGATGTTATGTTTGTGGCGCCTACAGTCCAACCAAGTCCAGATGTTATGTTTGTGGCGCCTACAGTCCAACCAAGTCCAGATGTTATGTTTGTGGCGCCTACAGTCCAACCAAGTCCAGATGTTATGTTTGTGGCGCCTACCGTCCAACCAAGTCCAGATGTTATGTTTGTGGCGCCTACAGTCCAACCAAGTCCAGATGTTGTGTTTGTGGCGCCTACCGTCCAATCACGTCCAGATGTTGTGTTTGTGGCGCCTACCGTCCAATCACATCCAGATGTTGTGTTTGTGACGCCCACACTCACAAAGCAATCGCATGCCCCAAATAGGGATCCCAGGGTCGTTAAGGCACATACACATGATATTACGATAACGATCATGATCAAGTCTTTGGTTCTTCAAGTGCATTCATTTATGATCTCATGTCCTTTGTCCTCTTCCTCCACTGTGGACAGAACTCCACTCTCACCATCGAGGAGTTTCACTCTAAGCTGCAGGAGGCCACCAACTTCCCTCTGAGACCTTTCGTCATTCCCTTCCTCAAGGTGAGTGCACGCCTGTCATATCCGACTCAACGTGAATATGAGCCTGATGCAGTGCTGGTCCTAGTATACTAAGCACTGTACTTATAAGTAACATTTTGTGGTACTTGTACTTTACTTGAGTATTTACTTTTTGTTGCTACTTTATACTTCTACTATCCGGCCTGATGTCTCTGCCATGCAGTAGCCTCCTCCAGACAGTCACACAGCTTAGCACTTCAGTCAATATGGCCTGTGTTTAGAACTCATTAAAACTAGTGTTAAAACACACACACACACACACACACACACACACACACACACACAGTCACACACACACACACACACACACACACACACACACACACACACACACACACACACACACACACACACACACCATACCGGCTGTTCATTATGGAGCACATGGAGAGTGATTTCATTCAGTCTTTATGAGATACTAGTTATTGATTGATTGATTGATTGATTGAGTGAGTGAGTGAGTGAGTGGGTGGGTGGGTGCTGTTTGTAGACGTACATGTGAGGCTTGACCCGGCTGTGTGTAAGGGTGTGTATTGGCCTGCTGGCAGTGACCAGGGCACACATTCCACCAGGGCACACATTCCTGTCCCACGCGCTCGGTCCTATTTAGACTCAAAACAGAGGGGCACACAGGGTTCAAGCAAAGGCAGTGGTGAACTCCGAGGGCTGTGAGGAGTTCTAGTATTATGCTACTGTGAATGCTGTTTTTTCTGCCTTTATTGATAGAGAACAGTAGACAGACAGGAAATGGGGAGAGAGATGGGGAGTGACACGCGGCACCTGTGAATGCTGTTAAGAAACATGATCAATATTATGTACGGTATTTAAATAACTGTACACAGTAAGATGAAATTGAACTGGTACTCAGTACTGGTGAGTACCAAAAGACAGCTGAACTGGTACTCAGTGCTGGTGAGTACCGGCCAAATTCAAGCACTGACTGTAACGATGTTGTTCATGAGTAAGTTGCCTAATTGAAAGAAATGTTTTAACACAGTGTGGCACGGTAGGCCAGTAATATGGTATTTTCAGACAAAAGAGTGTCAAATTGCAGATCGTTGAGTCCATTAGCTCTAATAAAATAACAATTATGATTACTTCACTGGCATTTTCAGGCTTTTGCTAGGCCTGCTTTAACGCCTCCACTAACTGCTCTGTGACAGTCAATGACACATATATACATTATAATTGCAATCAGGTGCAAAACGTTAAGGGCGTGTTTTTGCTGTCATATAATTAGTGCAATATCTTTAGTGAATCAACCCTTGAAACGGGGCAGATAATGGGTGCAAGTGACGTGTAATTCATGGTGCTATCAGCAGCCACAATTCATTCTTTGTGAATCTGCGCCTGAGAGTTAAATTAACGGTAATTATTTTACTGTGTAGCTATGCCAGTACTACGGTTTGCATGTGATAGCTGCTGTACAAGCAGCAGTGCATAAGGTTTGGCTCATTAGGAAGAGAGTAGTATTTACAGTATAATGAGTGTGGACAGAGGTTGGATTCATTCAAGTTCTTCGCAGATGTAATCTGTGTGGGTGTGCACGGACCACACGTGTGTGTGTGTGTGTGTGTGTGTGTGTGTGTGTGTGTGTGTGTGTGTGTGTGTGTGTGTGTGTGTGTGTGTGTGTGTGTGTGTGTGTGTGTGTGTGTGTGTGTGTGTGTGTGTGTGTGTGTGTGTGTGTGTGTGTGTGTGTGTGTGTGTGTGTGTGTGTGTGTGTGTGTGTGTGTGTGTGTGTGTGTCAGACCTCCTGGTATGTGGTGAGTCTCCACATCTGGGACATGGCAGCAATGGCTGGGCTTTATCAACCAGACAAGCTGAGAGAGTTATCTGACAGCACTCACACTCTCTCTCTCTCTCTCTCTCTCTCTCACACACACACACACACACACGTGCACATGCACGCACATACAGCCGTACACGCACGCACATACAGAATGCACGACAGCGTGCCCTGGAGAAATAGACACAAGGCAGAGGAATGTGTTAAAGGATCTGTCTTATCTCATCCTGTCTCTTCACCTCTCTCTCTCTCTCTCTCTCTCTCTCTCTCAACCTAACATGATTCCACTCCCTGTCTGTTCTCCTGCCGTGTTTCCATCTTTCGCTTTTTTCACTTAACACACATACCACACCCCCTTTATTAGTACATTACATCTATACTATGCAATTAATCATTGTCATAACCCATGCTACAGAAAAAGGATTTAAGATATGGACAGTATGCATTTGTACAGTCAAACCCTGGTCAACCAGTCAAACCCTATGTGGCCAGATTGAATAATAATTAAGAAAATAAATGTCTATGACAGTGCTTCACCCCTCTACTGGTCCATCAGGGTATGTGGTCCAGGGACCCCCATACCAGATTTGTGTTAAAATGTTTCATAAATATTCAAAATTTCCCGCATTCTTTCAAGCTGTTTTGAAAGGGTACAGGCTTTAGTTTAGACCTACAGTATACCTCAAACCCTAACCAAAGCCTAACCGCAAGCACGGGAGAAGCGCATGTCCGACCGTTGTTTCCGCATGTCGGTCCGTTGGTGTGTCTAACATGCGTGTGCATCCCGTTTTGAAAATGGCAGATCAACGACGCATTGTGAGCTTGTTGATCGGCTATTTTCAAAAAGCCTGCAATGTATGTCGGTTTGAAGTGGTTGAAGTGGTTTTGATACTATATTAACTGATGCGTCTGGGGACCCCCTGGAACACCCTCAAGGACCCCTGTGGTTCCCCGGACGGTACTTTGAGAACTGACATCTCTACATATCTCCAAATTTGGGCAAGTTTTTAGCCTGAACTGATCCTCAGTGACTAAACGTATGTGAAAAAAGTAATCTGTTGTCTACTAGTAGTGTGCATACAAAGTTTGGCACTATTCAGTCCAGCGGTTTGCGAGAACGGACACACAGGAATTCACACAGACACACACACACACACACACGCGTTCCTGATTTGACTGTGATTGTGCATTTGCACGCACGCACGCACACACACACACACACGCGCACACACACACACACACACACACACACACACACACACACACACACACACACACACACACACACACACACACACACACACACACACACACGCATAGATTGCATACACATTACACACACATGGAAAGCCCCATCATTTGCTGTGTGTGTGGTCCATTGCAGGCGAACCTGCCACTGCTACAAAGAGAGCTGCTCCACTGCGCCAGGCTGGCCAAGCAGACCCCTGCCCAGTACCTGGCCCAGCACGAGCAGCTGCTGCTGGACGCCAACGCCAGCTCACCGCTGGACTCCTCCGAGATAATGCTGGAGATCAACGAGCACGGCAAGAGAAGGACCCCTGACAGGTAACAGTAGACAACGTTACACTGATCATATTATGGCAAGAGAAGGACCCCTGACAGGTAACAGTAGACAACGTTACACTGATCATATTATGGCAAGAGAAGGACCCCTGACAGGTAACAGTAGACAACGTTACACTGATCATATTATGGCAAGAGAAGGACCCCTGACAGGTAACAGTAGACAACGTTACACTGATCATATTATGGTCTCTGTCGGGTGGAAACCTTGCATGTCCAAAACCAGGAATCCGATGTGTGACGCTGTAGTATGACGAAGTAGGGCATTAAATGATGAAAAACATTAAAAGGTGAAATATGTAAATACGAGATTTCTGTCTGACAACAACAATATACTGCATGCAAACACAGACTACCTGTTTGCACACACACACACACACACACACACACACACACACACACACACACACACACACACACACACACACACACACACACACACACACACACACGTGTTCATTCACAGACGTACACAAACCCGTCTACTATCACAGCTGTGAAACTACTTAGTAGACCCTCCCTTTCTTTCCTTCAGTGCAGTGTACACACGCACGCACAGGCACGCATGCATGGTGGCTCTCACACAGGCAGGCACCGAAATAAATGAATTATTTCGGGGTGTTTCAGAGTGCCAAGCGACATGGGGAGGTTATAAATCCTCCGCGCGGGAGGCGGGCGGAAGTCTGGGCAACCATGATGCCAAGCAAGGGCTCTGCCAGCTGTCTGGGAGGTAGAGAGAGAGAGAATGGGGGGAGGGGGGAGGGGGGCAGAGAGATGGATGGATGGAGGGAGAGTGGAAAAATGAAAGGGGAACGCAAGCAAGAGAGAGAGAGAGAGAGAGAGAGAGAGAGAGAGAGAGAGAGAGAGGCAATTTGAAATATATTATGTTGGTTCCATTGTTCTAAGCCAGAACACAATCAATTGATTTATCATTAATTAAAATTCACACTGCCCAGATGTGTTTTAAGACACATACCGGAGACTTAATATGCTTGGTGGGTTCAGGTACTTTCAGGTTAGTCCATGAGGAATTAATGAGGAACTGAATTGAATATTGCTGAGTGATTAAGTGGTATATGGGTGGATTGTAAACACTTTCATAATAATAATAATAATAATAGCTCAGATTTATATAGCACTTTTCTACCCAAACTCCCAAAGTCGCTTTACAAGGAACCGACTTTCATGATTTTTGGCTCCAATCCAGAAACGGTTGAGAACCAATGCTTAGTATATAGACCATCTTCTCTCTCTCTCTCTCTCTCTCTCTCTCTCTCTCTCTCTCTCTCTCTCTCTCCCTCTCTCTCTCTCGTCTGGGGCAGGCTGACCCAGCAGCTGTCCATATGTCAGGGATGTGTGTCCAGATGGTGGTGGTCTGAACCCCTGCCCGCCTGAGCACATCCTGAGGGGAGGGGGAGGGGGGGGCATAGAGGAATGGGCAATCCCACCGTAATCCGCACACCTCCGCCTTCTCCCTCCCGGCCGCTGGCTTACAGTGTCATGGCGGTGCAGGGCTGAGTGGGTGGGGTGGGGGGGGGGGGGCAGGGCAGAGCTATACAGTAGGTTCGAGGCCATGAAGGGCCTATGGTGGGCCAGCTGTTTGCAGTGGTGGAAAAAGTATAAAATATCGAAAAATGGAAATACTCAAGTAAAGTAAAAGTAGGCTACCTAAACATTGTGCTTAAGTATAGTACTTGAGTGAAATGTACTTAATCGCTTTCCACCACTGACCGGGCCAGCTGTTTGGGTGATTGGCAGCCTGGCAGGGATGCTGGATGCTAGGGATTTTTATGGCCCATGCGCATTCACAACTAAATATGAACACACAGCTTTGTACGCTCGCACACACACACACACACACACACACACACACACACACACACACACACACACACACACACACACACACACACACACGCACAGAATATTGGAATACAGTGGAAGACCACGTTAATCTCCGGCAGAGTTGTTGCTGTCTCTGATCCCCGGGATGATAAAGCAATGACAGCATGCTTTATACATCCCAATGCACAGCTAGTTCCATCCAGCTAAACAGATTAATATCAACACTCACATTTCAAATGTCCAGATGGCTTGAACAGACACACACATGCACGCACGCACACACGCACGCACACACACACACACGCACGCACGCACGCACGCACGCACATGCACGCACGCACGCACGCACGCACACACACACACACACACACACACACACACACACACACACACACACACAGACACACGCACACACAGAGACTCAAATAAGTGTCACTAAACATCAGAAACATCTGTCAAACACAGGGCATGTAATGCTTTAGGTTAGAGAGAGAGAGAGAGAGAGAGACAGAGAGACAGAGAGAGACAGAGAGTGAGAGAAACAGAGAGCACAAGGCTTCACTTGGCTGTGGTACAGTATATTCAGATTAAGAGCTTGAGATGCAGGATGTGGAGATGGTCTGTTTGGTTAATACATATGGTGTACAGCTGTGCTGTCTTACTGCACACAACTACATTCTCTAGCATACTGCAGACGTATGTACTGTGTGTGTGTGTGTGTGTGTGTGTGTGTGTGTGTGTGTGCTGAGAAACAACACCAAGACAGGAGTGTATTCTAATCCATATAGTACACACAGACACAGGTTATTATGTTCTGTTTTTAAGCTATGGTTGTTTTATATTGGAGGTGGCCTTTGGGACAGGAAAAGAATGATGATACATTTCTTTGTCACACCAGAAACAGGATCGATATACTGGCGCTTAATTTCTGATCCTCATCCGTCTCTCCCGCAAAATATGAACGCTTTTTGGATCATATATCGTATAAATTAAAATGATCGCAATGTAAGCTAGCAATGGGTCATGGCTTTCAGAGTAAAAGCGCTGAGACAACTCCGGCCACCCAGAGCTCCTATTTTGAAGCACTTCCGGCACTGATTGTGTTTTAACCTAGACAGGATCCAAATGTTTCAATAGGAGATCAGGGAGACCAAATACAACCACCCCAATTGTATTACCTTTGTATCCACAATTACAGTCTAGACCTTTAACACCAACTGATCACTGTGTCCCCCCTCTGCCATCAGGACCAAAGACAGTTCAGAGAGAGACGGCCTGCACCCAGAGCACCTGGCTAAGAGGCCTTGCACCCTCAGCCCCAGCCAACGCTTCAGCCCGAGCACAGGGCTCCCTGCTCACCCGCCGCCCAACGGCCTCCCCACGCACCCTCCCAACGGCCTGCCCCACCCCCCCAACCCCCCCGCGGGTCCACAACACTACCGGCTGGAGGACATGGCCCTGGCACACCACTACAGAGACGCTTACCGACACAACGAACACCGCGACGCCAGAGAGAGGCACCGGCAGACAGGTGAGAAGAGAGCTGATCGTGATTCAGGGAATCAAATTAAAATACACTTCAGTCTGTGATGCAGTTGGTTGAACGAGTGACAGTGTATGACTGGATATGTTGTTATATGTCTGTATTATCTGTTAGTTTAAAGATGGAGTGCCACGATTTTTTCCACCCTAAGACATGATCATCAGGTATTATTATAATAATACTAATACTTTTTTTCAAAAAGTGTACAGTATTTGTTAAACTCATGCTTTTATGTGGACACGCCCACCAGTTCATTAAGTATGCCTGGTTTGCCTGGTGGGTAGTGATGGGTGGTGATCCACCTGAAAAGATATGGACCCACAAGCTGTAGTTGTATGATGAAAGGGGAGGGGTTAGGGGAGGGGCTGATAGTGTGATGTCACTATATTACTGTATATTTCATTGGCCCGTTTGACTGTCAAGGGTTCAGCCTCCAGGAAGAAACCCTACATACAAAGTTAATACACCATTGCACATAAAAACGACTCCAGGGTGTCTAATGAAGTACTGTCACCTCATAGACACACAAAAACTGGAAACATAATATCTGCGAGTGCAATGGGGATCTACATTTAAATGGGTATAAAACGACGTCGAGGACTTGACTGTGTACGTGGGAAAGAGTCTCTTGGTGTATATGCATGCAGGGAACAAAGGCCAGTTGTCAGTGGAGTGTGATAATCCATGAGGCATTGGCTCTATATAAAGCCTGCAGCCGTGCATGCCTATGTCCTGCCACTGTGTCAATCCATATATGTCTGCCTCCTGCCAAGGACTCTCTCCTGTGGTGAACTGCCAAACTAATCCACTGAACCGATGCGGTTTTGGTGTGAGATATATATACACTATATATACAACTATCTACATTGAATTGTTTGTTGAAGTTCATTTGTTTTGATTTTGTTTTCAATGGGCATACTGTAACATACAGGATTTAGAGAATATCCATTTGTAGATTGAATGCCATGTCAGTGTCCATAATGTCCCCTACAAGGGTAGAGTACAATGCATTGAGACATAATTAACTGCATGGGCTCCATCTCTATATTTGGATAGAGTCCAGTTATGTTCCTCTCACTATTATTATTTATTACTATACATCATGTAAGTAACCTTTCCTCCGCAACACTTTGGCTCGCTCTAGCTCTGTTATCACCCAGAAGCTTGCTTTGTTCAAACTTAATTATTTTTGTCTTCTTTCGGAATAGAGAGGATGTTTTTTAAACGTTTTGAAATGTTTTATGCTTTTGGAAATATGTTACTTTTTAGAAACTTTACACTAGTCTTAGTTCCGTCGTGGTGGGGTCCAGAGACCCTCATGTGTCCTTGAGGGGGTTCCACAAGCACCCTTACATGTCTGTAACTCTGACAGTGTACAAATGTTTGGTTCCATTTCTACACTCTCAGAGTTATGAATGACTGCGTTCTACTTCAATCATGTACTGTATGATGCACCAACTTGAAAGAGACACATTGTTTTATTAGAAGGAGCTTACAGTGTTTTTGCTGCAGAGTAATATGTTCATTTACTGTAACAATCTGAGCCCTAAGTTGAATTGATGTTGAGGATGTTATTGTGCGGCAAACAGTCAGTTGTGTCTGAGTGCTGGCTGTATTTTTTATTATATATTATTGTTTAAAAAAAAGTCACATAAAACACATGCCACCACACTCTCATATTGCTCATAACCCAACAGAACAACGACAGAGTTCTGTGTATCTGATGGCGGTGCTGTTCCATGTGTTTGCATTGCAGCAGTTCACGGAGCGCGCCAGGAGGAAGTGATCGATCACCGCCTGACCGATCGGGAGTGGGCAGAGGAATGGAAGCATCTTGATAATGTACGCATCAGCGGGGTAGCTACGTTTTTGTTTTTTTTAACACTGACTCCTTTATTTTGTTCCTGAAGACAAAAGTCCCTTTGTGCATACACAGGAGCAGAACCAAGCAAGGCTGAAGTTTACTGTAGGAAGTGCTGGACAAAGTACTCAACGTATAGATACTTCTGGTCAAATGTTACACAACTACAAGTGAAAGTTGTTCTGTTAAAAATATGTAAGAATAGCAGATCTACACACTGTAGACAGACTGTTCTTACTATATTTCAAAAAGGGTCACAGGTGGTTAATTTATAATGAAATGTTTCTAGGGATGACCGATATAATCAGAATCGGTCATACCGGCCATATCGGTATCGGATTGGTCTCAAAATAATCCAGATTATTTAATCGGTTTTCACAAGCAAAAATAAAATGAAATATGTAAAAATTCATCAATGAGTTCAATATAAATCAAAAGTGTCTAGTACCGTAACCTCTAGTCTAGAACAAAAGCCAAATCAAATATGATAAAAATGAGTAAAAATAAACTTTACATTTAATTTGTGTACTCATCTCATTCAGTAGTCATTCAGTTGTGGAAACAGACACTTGGAAAATAGTATAGGCTATTTATTGATTGATTGAATACTTTATTAACAGGCTTTGGGCCCCTATAGGGCCTAGGCTTTTTGCATTGTGGTCCTCTGTATAATATTGGAATCGGTTTGAATCGGTATCGGCAGATATGACCCTGCAAGTTATCGTATATCGGCCATAATTTCATAATCGTGCACCCTACATTTTTCCCATTCCTAGAAATGTTGCGGAGCCAAAATTACAATATTTATCATAGTAGCATACTGTAATTATCCAAAAATACAAATAATAAAAAAGTACTTAAGTACAGTACTCAAGTAGATGTACTTTGTTACTGTTCACCACTGACTGTAGGTTTTAGTGCTAGAGAGATGGCAGACAAGGTCAGGAGTGTTGACCAGACAAGGTCAGGAGTGTTGACCAGACAAGGTCAGGAGTGTTGACCAGACAAGGTCAGGAGGTTAGGAGTGTTGACCAGACAAGGTCAGGAGTGTTGACCAGACAAGGTCAGGAGTGTTGACCAGACAAGGTCAGGAGGTCAGGAGTGTTGACCAGACAAGGTCAGGAGTGTTGACCAGACAAGGTCCGGAGTGTTGACCAGACAAGGTCAGGAGTGTTGACCAGACAAGGTCAGGAGTGTTGACCAGACAAGGTCAGGAGTGTTGATCAGACAAGGTCAGGAGTGTTGACCAGACAAGGTCAGGAGTGTTGACCAGACAAGGTCCGGAGTGTTGACCAGACAAGGTCAGGAGTGTTGACCAGACAAGGTCAGGAGTGTTGATCAGACAAGGTCAGGAGTGTTGACCAGACAAAGAATCTCGGTGACTGACTTTAGGATTTGATGAGGATTTGACAGCTGACCTTTTAGGTCTGTTGCCGACGACCTGACGTGATGAAGAAATGAAATGAAACCTCTCTTCTCTTCTGAACATAAGCATAGAAGGTGTAGTTGGACCCATCAAGCCTGGGGAACGCACACAACACACACGCACACACACGCATACGCTCACACACATGCACACATGCACACAACACACACGCACACACACAGGGCCCCAGATGGAGCTCAGGACTCAGTAGAGAGCGGCTCCAGCTGGGGAGAGCAGCTGAGACAAGGGTTTCAGTCATGGATGGAACTGGCCTGGCCTGGACCCCTGCCAAATTACAAACACTTCAGTGAAATAAATATAGCTAACTTACGGCGCATCTCTCTCTATAGAGAGAGAGCGAGAGAGAGAGAGAGAGAGAGAGAGAGAGAGAGAGAGAGAGAGAGAGTGTGAATACAAGGAAAGATATGGACTTAATGCAGAGCATGTCAAACCAATTTAACAGAACCAGAGGAGAATGGAAACATTATGAAGGGTGGAAAATAAAAACCCTGACATAGTGTTAAGGAAGAAAGGAAAGGAGACGAGAGAGACTCAAGGCGGTTTAACAGGCAAAGCATGGAGCAGAAGGGTGGAAGGAATCGGTTCGTTTTTGTTTTTTCATCAGTAGCCCAGCTGTTACATTGCCATTGTTATGCACTTCAATAGAAACACACACACACACACACACACACACACACACACACACACACACACACACACACACACACACACACACACACAGAGTCATACATGCAAACACACAAAAGACATTCTCTTGTTTATATCTACTCACCTACAGTAACACAGTGATTCTATTCAGTGCTCCCTACACAGTAAAATGGACCTGTAACAAATGGATAAATTAATACTGTAGAAGGACATTCATATTTGAGCCTCAGTATCTGTAGTAGAGCAGCCCTGCCTGTAGCTCAGAGGGTGGTGTTTGGTTTCGCTTCCAGTTGACTTGGGTTCAAATCAAGGTTGTTTACAGTTGCAAATAAATGTAACTGTTCTCATCATCGCCAGAAAACGGCAGTTTTCACTTGTGTGTTTGTTGAGGTGGAGAATGGGAGGGAGGAGGAACTTTCACTTCTCTTTTCCTTTGTCATGTGACTCTGATGTGATTGATGGCTGATTAAACAGGGGTTCTCAAAGTGGGGTCTGGGATCCCAAGGGGTCCTTGAGATGGGGGTTCGTGGTCAAATGCAAAACTTTGAGAACCGCTCATTTTAAAGGGTCACACCCAGCTCAGTGTCCCGTTGATGTTTGGACTCTGGCCAGGTGTGACTGCTTAAATCAGACATCAGCCACACCACAGTGACGGTAAAGGCGACGTGTTGTGCGTCATCTAAACCTCTTCCTGTCCCTTCTATCCGTCTTGTCGCTGCAGCTGTTGAACTGCATCATGGACATGGTGGAGAAGACGCGGCGCTCCCTGACGGTGCTGCGCCGCTGCCAGGAGGCCGACCGCGAGGAGATGAACCACTGGATACGGCGCTACAGCGACGTGGAGGAGATGAAAAAAGGTGGGAGCAATGGACAACAACATCGCCCTCCTCCTCCTCCTCCTCCTCCTCTCCCTCCTCCTCACCACAACTCCTCCAACACAGCTAACAGCAGCGAGCCTCAGAACATAGGTACTAAAAACTGCTGCTGAAAATCACTACGAATCCACAGAAATAAATCACCTGAGCAAAACGTTCTCGTCATAGTGGGAGTGTGTGTGTGTGTGTGTGTGTGTGTGTGTGTGTGGTTGGGGGGGGTCGCTTTGATTATGTTTTAAAGGAGTTGCTGTAATGCCTTGAATTCATGGTGATTGAAGAAGCAAAAATGGAGAAAATACTTTAAAATGCAGTTTAGTTTGAACTGTTGCAACTGTGCATGCCCACTTGCCCAGGCACGCTCCTTGTTTGTAAATGAAACAGTTTATCCAGAAATAGTAGTACATTTTGAGCGAAAATGTGTGTGTTTTGGAAGTACCGAGCATACAAATGGATAATACATGACATGTCATTAAGTATTGCTGACAGTTAATGACTTTCAGCCCTCACAATCTAACCTCTTTCAACCTGGTGTCCCTATTTGGGCATATCATTAAAGTCATTTCTTATTTTCTGTGCGTGTTTGTGTACTGTGCGTGTTTGTGTACTTTTCAGAGATCCACCGAGACTTCTTGCACAGGCCTGCCTCAGGATACCTGCCTGAAGAGATCTGGAGGAAAGCTGGTAAGACTCAACAACCATTATGTAATGTATTGTCGTCTGCATGGTCCACATGCACAGTAGCTCTACCTGAATTAACCGTGGTATGCGCAAAACGGGACATGAAAGATGCGCACACCACCTCCTGCACAAAAGTTGGTAGATTTATAAAAGGTAATTTGATGGGAGAATGTGCACACCAGTACAGTAACTCTGACACGTGTGTTAATTTCACTCCCTATCAAATCACTCAGCCTTCTATTACACTTGGAAAGCAAAGCATTTTATTGTATGTGAAGCAAAATTCTGACAAACGTAGCTCGATGGCCTTGCTCAACCCACAGTTACTTTATTCTGAGACTACGAATCAGACTCACTGGACTAGTGTCTGATGGCTGGCTTCTTGATAAGTTACTACTCCTTATAGTAATTTTTCTGGCTTTTTAACTGAAGAAGTAAGTGGTTTATTATTGATGTATAATATAGCTATTGTTAGTACTTAACCACTGCTTCACACTGGTTTCAGTTGTATTGATCTGCTAAAATTTGCATGAATCATTATGGTTAATTTATTGTGGAACTTAAGGGTAGGATATAAAGGGACTGGGAGAGTATTGTGCAGGTATGTGTGTTTACAGTTTCATAAATCTGTCTGCCTTGTGTAAACCTTTAGTATGGAATCCATGCGGTTTTAGAAATGACACCCCAGATGCCTTATATCTTCCTTGGCCAAGGGGGATAGCCCTTAGAGCTGAGCAGCAGTAAATGTTTGGCTTCTCACCACGCACGCACGCATGCACACGCACACGCGCACACACACACACACACACACACACACACACACACACACACACACACACACACACACACACACACACACACACACACACACACTACCTGAGGCAGAGACAGAACAGAGGCCTTGCAGTTTGCAGGTCCATAAGGCCAGAGGATTGGAGGCCCTCTGAGTCATTAGGGCTAAACACTCTCCATCTGTCACCACTATGAAAGGCCACTGCAGTTAAAGTTGCAGTGAAAATGCAGTCACCTGGCCCGAGGCGGACCGCAGCAGCGCAGCATACGGCTGGTGTCCCAGCATTATAACTGGATTCCACTGGAATCAGAAAAACCCTGACTTCATACTGCTTTTCATTGTGACAGCTAACAGTATAGCTTCTGCACAATATACATAAACATAGTTTGGTTGAATCAAACAAAGGTCCCTGGGATCGTTGAATTGGGTGAAGTTGGTTACAATGGTATCCTGATGAGGATAATTTGGCTCATGTTTTCGTGGAAGTGTGGTCCAATAGATGGAAGGGTTGCATTGTTTGGGCCTTTCTGTATATCATGCTGTCGGGCAGAAACCTTGTATCTCCGTATTTAATAGGAACACAGGTTATTTATTCCATTTTCTGAATAGTCACAATTTTGGACATACAAGGTTTCCACCCGACAGTGACAATATTGTATAGCAGATATTGTTAGCCCAGCTCGGCTCTGGTCACACCACACATGGTCCCAGCACTATTGTTGCAGTCATCCACCAATACCCGACCTACTGTAGCTGCTGCTGTCTGCAGAATACCGTACTGCATTTTCACGTGCAGAAAAACAAAAACAAAAGAAAACCCAAAGCTCTTTTAATAGCAGTTGTCTTTTATCCAGGTACCACCAGCATCCCACTCTCCCCAGCACTAAAGCACCTCCAAAACAAGCAGGGTGAGTAATGCACCTCACCTCACATCCTACCATCTTGCTGCTAGGGCTAAAGAATGTAAAACGTTTTGTCATCGCAATATTAACAACAGCATGCACAATATACTGCACATATCGCAGCTGGTGGAACTGCAATAAATAGTATATGCACATTGCACATGCCATGTATTCACACTTAGCATTCAATGACCATTCATTAATTTTGTCCATCACTTGGAGCCCTACTGATTATTTAACTTGTTTTCAGGTTTTTATTCATTTTAACAATTCAGGTATAATGGATGTTTGTTTAGATTACAAGAAAAAGTTTTGAGTATATACATTGCTTTTCAGCAATGTTATCTCTTATCACATGTTTTCCTAATATCGTGCAGGCCTACTCGCTGCTAGTTGTTTGAGTATATGTGTGTGCAGTGTGTGCACACGTTTTCCACCATCTCTGTTGCTTATTTTATTCTTATGTTGTGCATTGGTGTTGCGTGCCAAAAATACCCGATCTACAAACTCACAATGCCTTGCGACGGGAGGCGTTGTGAGCTTGCAGATCGGCTACATCTCTCAGTGATCGGCAGATCTCTCATGTCTCAGTAGGGCTTGGCGATATGACTTCAAATCAGTATCACGATTATTTCAAACTTTTGTCTCGATTACGATTAATTAACAAAACTATTTCGATGTGGAAATTGCAGATCAATAAGCTTGTAGATCAGCTATTTTCCCTATTGTTGTAATCACCATTATACATCAAAGTATAATACAGGGAAGTGGTTAATCAGACTAATCAGTAATCGGTTTAGTCGATTTAAGTCAATTTGTTGATGTATAAGGGGGAGGGGACTTGATTATTCGGTTATAAGTCTGATATTGGTTCTTCTAAGTATTTGTTTTTTATTATTATTTTCAGATAATTGCCCAGCTCTAGTGTGATGCCATCTCTCTCTCTCTCTCTCTCTCTCTCTCTCTCTCTCTCTGTATAAATGGGGTGTATCTCCCTGCTGCCTCAGAAGCCAGCTAGTTTGTTGTAGCACTTCTTCCCCTTAATTGATGCCAGACACGTAGCCTACTCTCTGGTCTGGTTCAGGTGAAGAGACTCCAGACACGTACTCTCTGGTCTGGTTCAGGTGAAGAGACTCCAGTGCGTTTGGAAAACAAGATCAAAAGTGTGAAAAAGCGAACAGAAATGCACATTCCCTGTGGAATTAAAATGTTAATATTGATGCCCCGTGTTTTCCATTAAGTGCTAATTGCCCTGGCATCTGCTATGCAGTCTCCTTGATAAGAATTAATTAAATTTGCCAACTAATCTTAGTGGTGAATGTATTAGTGCTGATAGCTGAGAAGCTTAGGATGGTGCAGATAGTAGAGGTGTGTGTGTGTGTGTGTGTGTGTGTGTGTGTGTGTGTGTGTGTGTGTGTGTGTGTGTGTGTGTGTGTGTGTGTGTGTGTGTGTGTGTGTGTGTGTGAGAGAGAAGGGGGGGGGCATTGGGAGGGTCGAAAGAATACAAACTCACACACACACACACACACACACACACACACACACACACACACACACACACACACATACACACAAGCTTGCTGCCTTCTTCTCGACAGTTTGAGACAACTGGGCGAGTGCCAACTGCATGAGTTCTCTCATTTACACGGACAGACTCACAGATGATGCAGCAGTGGAGAGTATCTCTCAAGTCTCTTAAATGTCATGACTGCTGGGACAAAAGTTTTCTTGGCTGGAAACTTCTTGTGGTCGTGACATATCAATTTAGTAATTGTCTCTCTGCATAATTCTAAGCCTTGTAAATTGAGCAGCCCCTTTCTCCACACAGTATTCTCTAGAGCTCTGCAAGGTATGGAAAATGTACGCTTGTTTTGTTTTTCTTGTGAGGAGAGCTAGGAAAGATGGCAAAATACAATCACTCCTGCCTTTTATTGAGATTTGGGAGCTCTGGAAACTCCTATTTTAGACTTCCGTCTGTAAAGGAGTCCATGCACCTGCCTAAAAACACAGCCTACTCACTCATGTATATGTGCTGGCATTTGTAGAACAAAAGGCCACAGGCTAACGTCTCCTTCATGGAGACTCCTGCAGTGACGATATACATCACTGATGGGGAGGCAATGCAGTGTCTTCACTTTAATGTGTTTTATTCATATTGTTTCCCCATTGACTCATTGTAATGGCAGGAGGGCAATTTATGAACAGCAGGGAATCCCAGACCACTGGGTTAATATTGAAGTTGGTGAACAAAGTTTGGAGACATCTGCTGTTGTCAGCACTGAAAATGATTGCTGCGAAACGTGTTTCATTTAATTATTCAAGTCTGTCTGCTTTCGTATTCTGACAGAAGGTTTTAAATCTTGGATGATGTACATCTGTTAGCTGAGATGCAACAAGCAACAAGCGTATGCTTGTTTTATACTGCGCCACACGACAGTGTCGCGTAGTGGAAATGAGCAGATCTACAAGCTCACGATAAGTCACGTTGTGAGCTTGTACATTTGCTATTTTCCCACAACACCATCCTACGAAAAAGGATAAATCAAGCTTTAGAGAGCCTCAATAAAGGGGACAGAACAGGAGCGGTCTTCAGCAGTGGTTATCAAAATGGGGTCCGGGGACCCCCCAGGGGTCCTTGAGGGGGTCCCAGGGGATCGACATGCAGCAAAATGTGTTTAACCACTTTAACCCCATCTGCCATTTGAAAATAGCCGACCAACAAGCTGGCAACGAAACCCTGGCACCATTTTTTTTTTTTTTAGTACCACAGGTCTTCAGAAGTAACACCTCTCTCTCTCTCTCCCTCCCTCTCTGCAGAGGAGGCTGTGAATGAGGTGAAGAGACAAGCGATGTCAGAGCTGCAGAAGGCGGTGTCAGACGCTGAGAGGAAAGCTCACGAGATGATCTCAGCGGAGCGCTCTAAGATGGAGAGGGCCCTGGCCGATGCCAAGCGGCAGGCCTCCGAGGATGCATTGACTGTCATCAACCAGCAGGAGGACTCAAGTGAAGTGAGCATCACAGACCCCCCACCCTTCCTGCCACGTGGTAAAATCCTGAGCGTTCATTAAACTGAGAAAAACATAATAAGTAGCTACATTTTGACAGTAGAGAGTTCCACCAGGTCCGGTGCATCTCCGAAACAAACATTGTTTACATTTTAACAGTCTAGTTGAACAACGCTCAGGATTTTGCGGTATACACCCTCACGTCCTTACTTGCTCATTATTCACTCGCTTCCTCAACTCTTCCGAGCTGAGTTGTGCACGTCCAAGTAGGCAAGCTACGGTGGACGGAATAGGTTAGAACCCAAACTAGAAAAAAGTGCTCATCATGTCATTTCTTCTCATGCCTTTGACGGAAATTGGATGTTCAAATTCATGATTTGAAGCATTTCGTTCCAAAAATGTGCTTTGCAAAACCTACTAGTGGCGCTATAACAGGCCAATGTGAAAAGGGTGAGATTTAATCCTCTGCCTAGTATGAATATGCGTGAAAAATGTCACGTAAATTGCACGCTGCGTTCATGATTTGTATTTGTATTTATTTTGTTCAAAACGGGCCAATCCTGCAAACTTTGAAAGCCAATGTTAGCCTGGAATATGAAATACCGGACAGAAGCGTCTTGATCATATGACTATAGAGATACTGTGTAATGTGTACCGATTTGTGGTATTTTTGGAATCTGAAGGAGTAATATCAAACAATGTGTTTTACAAAAGTCAGTCTCCTGGTGGCGCTAAAGGCCGTTCTGGACAATTTGGGGCAGAGGTTCAAAATTGGCATCCAGGGAATGTGTGTGCAGTTTCGTAACGATCGGGCCAACGGTGCCATAGATTAGCTCATAACAGACGGAAGGACAGACACACGGACGGACGGACGGATGGATGGACGGACGGGGGCAAAAACATATTCTCCGTCATGCTATCGCCTGGCGCAGACAATGAGTCCCATTTCATATCAGGAAAAAACGACTTTGCCTACTGTAGCCAAAGTCTGTTGCTGTGGTCTAGCACTATGTTGCCATTTTGATTATAGAGGAGGCTGTCCAGCTGAGTAAATAGGCAGACCCAGATGGCCGGAGCAGAATGCCAGACAGGCCGTTAGAGAGCAGTTGACCACCACCTGCTGGTACCGCTGACCACAAGCCTTGGAACACTGAAATAAAATGTGCAACAAATGCAAATTAAAGCATAATAATTCATTATAATTCATTCATAATACAAAAAATGGCTATGTAAAAAATAATTACAAATTTCAAAAAACATTTTCAAATATAGCTTTCGAGCTTGTAGATCGTCTATTTTCACTGTTCATGGTATGAACAAGCTTAACCCATTAGTGGTCATAAGTGGTTATTATTACAGTATTAAAGTATTACAAATATTAATACAAGACAGGTGGGAACTAGGGACATCTGGGCACCATATTTTTCAGATGACTGGGCACCTGGACAAGTGGGCACCTGGACAACTGGGCTACCAAAACCATCTGGGCACTAGGGACATGGGGGCCCAGTTGTCCAGGTGCCCACTCACCAAAGTGTCCAGTTATCTCCACCCCTAAGTGCCCACATGTGCCTAGTGCCCAGATGGTTTTGGTACCCAGTGCCCACCTGACCTGTTACCAAAAAGACAGCATGTATAAGTAAACGACTGAAAAAAGAGGGGGGGGGGGGGGATGCAGCATAACAGCCAAAAGTAAAACCAGATAACTTCTATTAGATGAGACTTATCTTTATCAACCCGCTTCTCTTTCCCCCCACTGTCTCTCCAGAGCTGCTGGAATTGCGGCAGGAAGGCCAGCGAGACGTGCAGTGGCTGCAACACGGCTCGCTACTGCGGCTCCTTCTGCCAGCACAAGGACTGGGAGAAGCACCACCACGTATGTGGCCAGGGTCTGCAGGGACTGCCAGGGGGCAGCAGCGTCCCGCTGGGGACCCCGTCGGCCTCTGCGACCTCCAGCGCGCCCCCGACCCATACGGAGAGCACTCCGCCAGGCGCCCTGTCCCTGGCAGGCCAGGCCTGTATAGGAGGTGGTGGAAGCGTCTCTGCCAGCCCGAAGGAGAGCAGTTCCAGCAGTGCCTCTCGCTCCACCACCCCGGCCACCCCTGCCCTGCTGGACGCCACCTCTCGCTGACCTCTGAGCCCTTCACTCCTTTATTTTGTTTTTGGACACTAGACGCTACAGTGCCCGACACTCCCAACGAAAAACCAAACCAAACTGAGGAATCTTCATCGCACATTGCACCCATTCCTCTTTCCCTGCTTCACTCTCAACTCACTGAAGCGCTCACAGTTATACACAGTAAAATCCTAAGTGTTAAGTTTAACTCTGTGAGTATAGAATTGTAACCAAATGGTCCATTTAGTTACATTTGTATATTCTGTGATTCCAATGGATGGATTATCACTGAGGATTTTACTGTACAGCTGATGATGAAAAAGAAATTAAGAAAATACTTGTGTCAGTCAGATATACTGCTCTACATCACCCCAACCCCCACACACACATAGAGACCAGTCTGGGTTTCAGTGTAGTGTAAAGCATTGAAGGTACAGTGACTCCTCTCCCCGTGTTCAGTAACATATCAGGCTTACTTGCTGATGAAGCGAGCTTTGATATAAGACTAATATGTGCCCTTAGACAGCAGAGGATGTGTGGAAACATAACACTGGAAGAGAGGTTAACTAATTGCTTAGCACTTGGATAGGATTTCCCTTTAATTCAGCACCAGTGACAGCAATGCCCAGCCCCTGACGTGTGCACTACTATATGATATATCACACCTCTCACAGAAGTGGCACTTCCTGCACACAGTGTCTTTGAGAAAACGTGCAGGGGGAGAGAATAGTACTTTTCTTCTACTGAAGGAGGGAAGGGGGGAAATGTCATTGATGCGATTTATTCCTCAGAAATACAGTTATTTATCTGATATTTCTTTTTTTGGCTTTAAGGGAAATTAAAGAAAAGTCCAAATATTCTAAATGAATAACGACGATGATGCTAATAATGATATGAGAATAAATTTTAAACTGTTAACTACCTTGCTAGCGAGCCAAGAAAATCTACACCGGACACACCTCTCTGCACCATTGTGAACCCAAATGAATTCAAAGAAGAGAAAAATAATAATAACATGATCCAAACCTTTGTATTACACTGCCAAAGTGAGGAAGTAAGAGATAAGGAGAAGCACTCATCTTGTAACCAAACGCAAAGCAACATCACCTCCTCAGCAGATAAAACCTGATCCATGCTTCGGAAAAACAGTGTCGATCTGCAAAACATATTTAAATAACACTTTTTCTTTATTTATTTTTTATTTCAATTGAAGACTTGTGTTATTTTTGTCGAGCTACACTGTTGCCGAAGCATGAATCAAGTTTAAGCCAGCCCGGAGAGGGCCAGACTGCAGAGGTGCTACAGAACAGCACCCAGAGACAGTCAGATAGACATACTGTAGACTGTGCCATGCTATGCTCTGTAGCCGCCTGCTGCAAGCCTGGACAAACCAACAGTGATTCCTCAGTGACGGCCCAGACTAGTGAACACAAGAATGGACATTGTGGTGAACTCGCCCGCCAGATACGTTTATTGGAATGGACGGAGACCCTGCCAATGAGTGATTTATGTGAACAGTAACAGAGAGGACAGACAAAAAGAGGAAAGGAAAGCTATTTGGAAAGAAGATAACATGGGAAAAGAAAAAAAACAAACTGAGCTGCCTGAAAACCTCAAAAAACTAACTTGCCCAAGAAAGCATTGTATAATATGGAGAAATATGGAAAGGTTGTTTTTAAATTGTTTGTTTTGTTTTTTAAACAAGCTCCATGAAGAGGAGATATTTGCTGTTACCTTTTCATTCTCTCCCTCCTTTTCCAAAGCATGATAAACAGACTAAAGAGCCTCGTAATGAGCGGTGTAGACTCATTTCTCCTCTCTTTCTACCTCCCCTCGCCTCCACATCAACCCCTCTCTGCTCCTCCCCGCCACTGGCCCTGGACCCCCAGTCTACTTTGGACAAAGCCTATGAGAAGTCGCGTGGGAAGGGATCAAACCTGCTTGTAGATACTCCTTTTATTTGCTTTGGGTTTTTTCAATAATGTCTCTTGTCGCTGACGTCCACCTGTGCTGCCGTTGTGTATATCCAGAAAGATGGGACTTTGTTTTTCTTTCATTTTTCCTCCTTTAGTTTGGGCTGAATATTGAAGTCGGAGCACGGACATTCTTTTACGAGGAAAAGCCCCATGTTGTACTTATTGTTTAATTTGTTGTATCTATATCAATGAGATGAAACTCCTCTTGTAGAATATTTTGTATTGCTCGCATTGTAAGACAGTGAGAGGACGGAGGTGCAATATGAAGAGAATTCAGCTACTGAATGGAACCTCAACAACTGCCCATAGGGTGTCATATAATATAGATACATATAAATATATTTAAAGTAACATCAGTAACTTAATGTGAATGTACATAGTATTTAAAGAGGTCCAAAAATGTGTTTGCCAAATAACAGAAACCTTTAAAGTCAAATGTCCGGAATATAATTTTCTTTTCTCATCTTTTCTCGTAGCATTTAAACACTCAAATTTCACAGATGAAATGAAGATGAAATTCCATATGGAACAGAAGACAAATGTCCATATAGAAACACTACACATGTAGCTGAAAAATGGATGGAGACTATATGGTTGGATGGACATCTCAACATTTCTTGAATTAAGTCCAAAGTTGTCATGCCAGCCTAAGACAGAAACAAAGATAATATATTTTCACCTTGTTTTGTGTTTTTTTCTTTACATTTGATGGATTCATTATTGTGCTTCATCGGCCTCAGGTCAGTTTTCATCCTACTGGTGAGGATTCAACAGCATGGTGACAAAAAAAAGGGGACAAAGGTTTTTAGGCCCATCTAAAACTTGAGCAAAATTACGACACATCAAATGTGGGATTCAAAGTCAAACCTTCACTGTAAAATCCAGAGTTTTACTTTAATTCTGAAAGTGTACAAAATGGTCCATTTTGTACAAAATTAACCATTTTGTAAGTATGTGAGTTAAATTAACAACACAGGGTTTTACTGTGTTGAGTTTCGTTCAGTCTTGGGGCTCGGTGTGAAACATTTACCATCCTTTGGGCTTAAGTGCCACCTCGTCCTCAACAACCTGTGTCTATGTACGCTAGGTCACTCACCTACATACTTTTTACTGTAGGAGTTAGAGATACACCAGTGTTAAGCTACAGGAAAACTAACCTCAAAGCTTTTTTTGTTTATACTTTGTTTATCCATCTGTTAAACTTTACCCCAGTTATATTACATTATTTCTGCAGTTTGATATATGATCGACTAAATGGTACCTCAGTGATTTGGCACTGATTAGCATTCATGCGAGCCAAGACGTGAGTAGCATTTCCCCTTTTATGTTGTTTGTTAAGACTACTAGCATTGTAATCGGCCTCAACGAAAATGTGTTCTTTATAGCTTGCATAAACAAGCTATAAAGAACATTAATTATCAAGCTAATTGAATTCTTACTAGTCTAATCCCTAAGAAAATTGGTGTCATACCTCTAGAGATGGACCAAACTTGTTAAACGGCAGATAACATAATTTGTCAAAATGGAAATACTGACATTTGGCTACCCGTGCATCTGTCTATACCTGTATCTACCTGTATGTGTGTTCTATCATACCTTGAGATATGGCATTGAATTCAGCCTTTTCCTGTATTTTGCTCCTCTTTCGCTCGGTCCTTCCATCTAATCTCATCACCACTACCACAGGCCTCTCTTTAAGCCCCCTCACACTAGCTACCTCCTGTGACCATACAGCTAACCACCAGGAGAGGTTGACCTGGACTTTGAAAGCTGGGCTGAGAACAGGCATGGGAATGCACATTCAAAATGGATATGACTTTGTGCATTATTATAAAAACTATGGCATTGAACGGAATTGGCATTGTGAGTCATGTGAAGGGATATTTATTTCCACTCGATCTAATATTATTTGTTCGCTTTTATGGCAATAGTCGCCAGAATTGTTGGCATTTAACTAGACACTGTATACTGTATGTGTATACTCTATATGCTTCACGTGTATTCAGTGTACACATCTCCCATTACCAAAATAAAAACAGAACCAACCATTACATGGCATTTGTAGCCCAAAACCAATAAAAGCACAGACCAAAGTAATCCTGCATTGCCAGAGTAGGCTCTGACATGCTGTGTATTGTAAGACCAGAAATAATGAGGTTAGAACTCCACTATACCATTTAACCAAAGTGTCTGAAATACACACAGTCAGAGCACACCAGTAAAGAGCACACTCAACCATCAGGCTGAGTATGAGATATGGTATGTAAATGAGCAATTAAAGCAATCAAACAGCTTGTTTTCTATATATCAAACAATTCCTCAGAACAATAGGACGAGCTCTTTATAGCATGCCTACTGATTGCTTCGAGTGTTCTTGCAGTACAAAGCCTTGCAGAGATATTATATTGAATGCATGCCAAGTGTGTTTGTGTGTGAATGTTAGTTATTTTAATATATTTTCGTCGTCACCTCTGTATAAACTACTTGAAACCTCCAGAGCTTTAATGAAACATCCTTAACAGACTAATGGTTCAGATTCAAGAGCTTTTCTTTAGAGTGAGAGTAAAAACATTAGCATACCTGATCCACATTGAAATGTCAATTCCATTCAATCCAAAGTGCTTTTTGCGTGTGCCTCCTTGCCTGCCAGTCAGCCCTCATAAAATAAAACAAAACCAAACTCAATGACCACTTAAGAATGACCAAAATCCAACCAAAAGCTACAGATACCTTTTTATTTATTTTCATGTCCATGTGTTTTGTGTTCTGGCCCAGGATTAGAACACTTCTTCTGGGGTAGATGTGGTGGGACATGAGGTCTCATAAAGGGAGTGTAGCTATAATGGAGTGAGCAACCAGTCTACCAGTATCATTCACTGGGATTCATCCCAGTGACTATCATTAGATGGAATAGATCAATAATTTTCTGTTTTCACTTTGTGTGAAACCACTTTTGTGCAGAGGTGTATTATTGTGTCATATTCTTTCCTAGCATTCTGTTGTTACAGTATAGTAAATGGCAAATGCATAAGTGCTTTCCTGTTGTGAAAACCATGAAAGGGTCTCAAAACATCTGTTTATTTATTCAATTTCTGTTATACAGTAGTCAGTAGATAGGGACAAAGTATATGTTTAAAAATGGCAAATGTTTGCAGGTTGGCAACTGTGTTTCTCTACCAATGAAGGTTCAAAGGCTCATCTAATGTGATGGAGGCATGTCTTTCCCATGAAGCAAGCACTGATTTAGTAGGAAGCTGATATGGCAAATAGTGGATCTTTCCCCAAAGGCCATGGCTCAGGATGGTCCTGTTTTTACCTTTACATACATATTACATACATACATACACAAATGGAAAAAGGTTTGGTTTTATATGTGTAGGGAAGCATTATATACTGTATTGTGCAATACATTATTACAGAAAAAAGGATTGTTTCTGTAGGAAAGGTTGGCGCTTTGAAGAGTTTTCATTTTTTTGTCCTCTTTAACGGTCCTGTTACCATTTTAGCTGAAGTGATCTGTGCCAGAAGAATTAAATTCTGATTTGTATTATTTATTTCTTGCATGCTTTCCTCCCTGTTGCTATTACCGCTCTTTAACTGTTCGCTCTGTTGGATGTGTGAAGCTGTAAAACATTCTAATTCAGGTTAATGTCTGTGTTGAACAATGTAACTGTGTAATTAAAACATGAAATGAAATATTTATCACAATGGTGATTCTTACTTTTCTTATAGTTAGCTACTGACATTTTCAGACACAATGACTTATTTGTCTCATGCAAAGGTCAAAGCAGCCATATCATTTTGAGGGATAAACAATTGGCCCACCTCATGAACAGATGGCTGGTCAAATAAAACATATTAAAGTCTTTCATAAATTGCATTCTAGTTTGCATAGGTGTACACTACATCCATCAAAATCAATGACATTTTCTCAGCAAGTTTGCAACGACAAAATATATACTTTATGGCCATACAAAATATAAAACACAATGTTCATAGGCTGGGTTATTCATTCTCGGTCAATCAGTGTGACTCTAGCGTCTAGCCTCTCACAGGTGATCCTTATCAGCATACCTGCTCATCATTGCCAGGTTGATGGTGGACATTTCACCAACGCGGTGAACGTAGGCTACAGATTACTCCTGTTCAACTGAACTAGAAGCTTGGTTAGAGAGGTAAAAATGTATTGTTAGTGGACTAGTGCTGTTAATTTAGTCTCTTCAACGAAAATATAAAAGGGTCGGAAGTAAATATAGACTAGGCTACTTTATTTTTTTATTTGTACGTTTTATTGTCTGTTAGAATTTGCGATCTAGCCTAGGCTACATTGTGTTTAGACTAGCGGGCGGCTGGAGCCGCAGCTGTTATGTTAAAGTTTAGTTGAATCAATGAATATGGCGTTGTTAGACAATCGGGGGACTTTGGTTTACCTGGAAGGCGCAGAGCCCAGCGGGGGGCATTTCACCGAGGAGGACCCGGTGAGTTAAACATCCATCCAACATATGATCATATGTGTGTGCGGTGTGCGCTATTTATAATAGCCTACACATAATTATAACGTTTTCAGATGGGGCCCCTCCCCTGGACCAGAGCTCAGCTAACGGACCCCCATCTGAAAACGTGTCGACTCGAGACCCTGGAACTTTGGAAGTGAACTGAGTGAACTCTACACATGTTTGTATTGATTGATTGAAGTATTTAACATATTAAAGAATTAAATTAGTAGGCCTACATTTCAAGCACAACTCAATACAAAACTGTTAACTGTGGACGACACCATAAAGCATTAGGCCTACACTTGTTTACAATAGGGTCCACCATGTTCAATTCATCATAAAGGTCTGCTATTTTCGGCGAGCGACACCGTACGACGAAACGAGGCAGGATAAACGCATTACAAATACGTTTGAAAAAGAACCCCTGTAAAGGGACACTTCTTATTTCTACCCGGCCGGTCACAATACAAACTGAAATAAAAATGAAAATAAATTACAGTGCAGAACTGCAGATGCAGAAGTAAAAAAAAAAAAAAAACCTGTGATTTAACGGTGCATTATTAAGCTCTCTATTATGGTTTAAATCGTGCACAAATGTTGCAAGTGTTGGGTAAAATGAAAAGCGCGCATCGACCAACACAATCTTTTATTTTTAACGATTCTAAAAATTGCAGTACCCACGGCAGTTCTGTGGGTATCTGACGCGCATGCGCAGACCATCCCTGGATGGGATCCTTTGCATCCGTAGCTAACAAAACACTCCGCATTTCCACAGGGAAATAATGGGGTATCACCGTACTTCTGAATCGTATTATAATTATTATAGGCGGTGAACTAACGCATGCAGATCTGTCTAGATCGGAATTGAATTGAACGCTTGCAGTAGTCTTTGTGTATGTGTGTGTAAAATATATGCTACTGCTAGTAGAGACGATATAGCAGCAGCATATCGGGTTCCATTCCTGTATCTATCAGGAGCTGGCGGCCATCAAAGCCAGGGTCCTGGAGCTGGAGATGGAAGAGGAAGCAGACAAGCTGAGGGAAGAGGAACAGGCTGCCGAAATGCATATGATATCCAGTAATTCTCAGCCTGGTAAGAGAGACTGCAGCTACAGTGCATGCACAATGGTTTGCTTTTAGGACTGTTGCTGTTCTCTTATGCTGCACAACTGAAACACTGATGTGAAAGCTTGCAGGGCCTGATCCATAGGTGTATACTGTATAGCATAGCATAGCAGCCTTCAGGTAGGTGAGCTAGCTGTCTGAAGTCTTGGCCATCTGGTTTACACCTGGACCACAGCAATGTGAAACACTTGCATGTGCCTTATCATCTCTGTCCAATGAGATGATGCAGTGAGTGCAAGGGTCCCAAAAGGGTTCATCATCTTGCTCATGGATATTTGCTGCCACTGTGCTTCTCTTCATTTTTATTCCTGTGTCTGTCCTTGGTGCCTCCTTAGAAGGGAGCTGGAATATGAGATTATGTCATATAATGTATTGTGGAAGAAAGCACAGATTATGCAATGAATTCCTGTATACATTGCACTGATGTGCAAGAGTAATGTATGTTTGTGTCCTGCTGCAGGACTGTTCTACAACATGACCCATGAGGAGAGGATAGATGCCGACAACAGATCAGTTTATGTGGGAAATGTATGCCTTGTTTATTTTACCACATTATTCTAAAGCCTGTACAACAGCATCTTCCAAACATTTGTTCTGATACCTACGTCGCTCCACACTCTCCAGGTAGACTATGGAGCTACTGCAGACGAGTTAGAGATCCACTTCAACGGCTGCGGACCTGTCAACAGAGTGACCATCCTATGTGACAGGTTCTCTGGTCATCCCAAGGGGTAGGTTAAAACGTTTTATTTAACTAAAAAAAAAATGGCCCAGACAGTCAAAATGTATTCATCCTATGTGGCTGCTTAAAACTGATTATTTTGCAAACTACTACTGCTGGTACTAGTGTTAATTTAACTATGTTAAATTAACACAGTAATCCTACACATTTTTGCTTTTGAGCTTTTCATGTGGTTCTCAAACCTTCTCATGCCAATTACCATGACATTAATGTATTTGGCCCCCATCTGACGGGGACGGGGACCCCCATATCTAAATGGTAAAAAGGAAAAGGTGCATTTATCCAAAGTGCTTTACATTGTGCATTATATTCACACACACCGATGGCGGAAGAAACCATGCAAGGCACCAACCTGCACATCAAAAGCAATTAGGGGTTCAGATTCTTGCTCAAGGACACTTCGACACTATGGGGGAGCCCGGGATCCGAACTTGTTACGCAATGTTTGTGTTTACACAAACATTGTTCTTAATGACATTGATCTTCTCTTTTCACAGCTTTGCCTATATTGAATTCTCAGATCGGGACTCTGTTAACACTGCTATTAGCTTGGATGAGACGTTGTTCAGAGGCAGAGTCCTCAAGGTGAGTGTCATTAACTTTGGTCTTCAGCAGGTCAGCTACTGGTCTAACATGCCGGTTTACCTTGAAGTGCAAGGACACTTTGGTAAAGGTTTGTGTTGCCATATGACTTGACTCTGAAGGCAGGCAAGATATCACAAATGGTTTCAAATGGTTCCATTCATTAGAAATTGATTATTCAAAATATGCTCCTCGTTGACTTGAAACAACCTTTACGGTGATAAGAGTGACTTTGAGCACTGTTTCACCGTACAATGTGAGTCAATGGAGGATCTTGCACACCTTTGGAGTTGCATCATGGCAAGGTGTAAGTACACAACCCAAACCTACCAAGTGTCCTTGAACTACACAAAATTGTAATGTGTACTGTCTTTGGTTTACCATCCATGACCTTTGACCTGCAGGTGATGCCCAAGAGGACCAACATGCCAGGGATTAGCACCACAGACAGAGGCGGCCCTCGAGGCGGCCGCGCCAGAGGCAGAGGCTTCCGTCCACCCCGCTTCCAAAACAACTTTCAGGGCAGGTTCCGGTATCAATCAGCGAGGCCGCTCCATCCAGTGCCACATCCTTACTATGGGGGCTCCTCAGTGGGGAAGAGACAGTGGGGACACATGGAGTATCGTGAGCAGACCCCCAAACGTTATCCGTGCCTTCTTCTCATCACCCCACCGTCGGAGGAATTGGGAGCCGGGCCGAGTGAACATCACTATCCTCAACAGCGTTAACACATTGGCATAAAAGCCTGCCACATTCAAGGAATTTCTGGTTTAAATCATTGCTGGGTTGGATTCTGTGTAATGTCTAAGAGACAGTGGACAATGAGTTTGGCTTTCCTATTAATCAAAAAATTTGGTTGAGACTAAAGGAGCAAAGTTTGATTCTTGAATTCTTTTCTTCGTGCCAACAAATAAATTTGCCCAGGGGAGACTATCTGGGTTTACTTTTTAGCATTGTGAAAAGAAATGAATAAATAAAACAAATGACTTGATCACCTAATTTGTGCTCCACGTGTTTACAATTTATTTTATTTGGTTTTACAATGAATAAATGACCCATGAATGCACTGTAGAACAATTTACTTCAAGCAGGCAATGAGAGGCGAGGACATTATTTACAGGGGATGCAGGTAGGAGAATATCAGCTGGCTTGTACCATCATTCCAGATACCATTCCATCAAAGGCCCTGGGGAGTCGTCAAAGATCAGACAAATAATGCCAGTCTTACAGGAAAATAATAAATGTTAGGTTCAATCATGAATTTAATAGTAACAAGAAAACTCACTTGGATTGAATTTGGTCGCCTGGATTGTAGAATGGGTTACACATCACATCAGTAAATGAGTTGTGTAATTTTCTGAACATCTGAAAAACAATGTAGCCTAATTAAGTAAAAGTAATTCATACTCTGCAAGAAAACAACCATTGAATATTATGTATCAAGTAAAGTTTGTTACATATTTTAGATCTGTTTATCCATAATACATTAAAACAGCAGGTTTATAGTTGTCAAATGTAAGAAACGCTGAACTTACACTCCTAATCTCATTGTCCCTTAAAGATGTATTCGAAGAGTCCACAACAATGACAAACTTTACTTTAGAGTTGGTCACGTAGCCATATCTGGTTTACAAGTGAAGGATTTCACAAACTGAATACAGCAAGATATATGGTTTCTAGTAGCCATAGAATGGATATTACATTTCATGTACATGATATACAAAGCCATAGAACACATCCATCCAGGGGAGGGGAGTCATTGCAGCGACACCAACAGATGCACTTCATATGTACTACTTGTGCAATAATTGCTGTAACTTGGGGTCAGCTCTTGTCATCTAGTTTCATATCCATTTGAAAGGTCTGGCATAAAACGTGTATTCAGTCAAATATATCCACTTTTTCCATGAGATTTACATGGATAATTACATTACATTTATTAATTACATTCTCTGTGACGGGGCTGCATTGACTGCCGCACTGAACACAATGTAAAATTCCTTCAACGGGCACATATGGCATGGATGGGACTGTATGTAACTAACTATGCGGTCATTGATGGAAGTTTCCATGTTTAGTGTTGTTATAATTGCAGCCGTCGCATACAGAGAATTATTTCTGCGTGAAGCTCATGGAAAAGTGTAGATATTTGACTAGATGTTTTATGCCAGAACCTTTCAAATGGACATTGTAACTGAGCCAACCCCAACTGTCAGCAGAGTATACATGCAGCGCTACAGGTTAGAAGGTGCCCACTGTATGCAATACATTATTGTTATTTAAATGTATCCATATGTATGTAATATCACAGGTGACTATATGAGTAAAGACTAAAAACGTCTAACAAGTTGTAAAAATGGATACACTTTGTAATCTTCAGTGGGATAGAGCAACCCCAGATACAGTTCCCTCTGGTCTGCCATGGCTTTGCCCACTGCTGAGATCTTCTCTTCAACCACATCCAGTGAGGTGTGGACGGTATAATGAAACTTCAGCTCATTCTGAGTGGGAACACTCCGAATATACAACGGGTAATTCTATAATTGTAGAGAAGCAGATGAGCATTAATACAAAATAACAAACAACCAAAGACAAGTTTAAAATTGTTACATAATGGAACTATAGCTTGTAAAAAATAAGCTAATGTTAGCTGCGTAGGTAATAGGCGGCTTTGTGGTATGAGACCACATTTATTCGACCACAATAATCTAACTCGGTTGAAAATGAAGATGATATGGTTCAAATAATATATCCAGCGAGAATAATGTATGGATAAATCAACCAAAGTCAATGCAAAAAGTTATTGTTTACCTCCTTTGCGATAACTGCTATGCACACCGCCATGTTGTTCTCCTTCTACTGTCAAATTATGTCACGTGATTGCTACGGAAAAATAACATTAGAAATAAAAGGTTCCTCCTCTCTCTATCAACTAACTATGTAGAAAATAAAATGTCTATGTTTATTCTTCTTTATATTTAAAAATTACACCTTCAGATTATGTTATGTTATGTTATGTGCTTGTTTGGATTGGAATACTTTTCATTCGGTATGCGTAAACGTTGCGCTACAATCGTTCATGATGAAAGTGGTAAATTAATCCACCCACTTCCTGACGCGTGACCTCGTGACGCGGAGCTACTTGTGGTCACATGACCAGAGAGCTGCTGCTGGCTGTGTGTAGCCTTGGTCCCAGCCTTACTGATCTGGCTGTGGCTGCTGCTGCACTCCACTGTAATGTATTGCTGGTCTGTTCAAACTTTGGCTGTGTTTTCATGTCTACTATGTGGCTGTTGGACCAAGAAGCCGTCAAACATTTCTACACCAAACATCATCATCATGCTTATGGATGACGTAAGTTCACTTTTTATTTTGTTTTCTCAGTGAATGAGGTGTGTGTGTGTGTGTGTGTGTGTGTGTGTGTGTGTGTGTGTGTGTGTGTGTGTGTGTGTGTGTGTGTGTTTTTGTGTGTGTTTGTGTGTGTGTGTGTGGTGTTGTTGTTGTTGTTGTTGTTGATAGGCTCTTCAACAGGTTAATCAGGTTTGCTTTCCCAAAAGTGTGAGTGAGTGAGTGAGTGAGTCATGGAGAGAAAAAGAGATTGCTGCTGCCTCTTATGTACAGTACCTGATGGAGTGGTACTTGAAGTTTACATTTCCTCTAGATGGGGTGGGGTGACCTGGGTGTGTTTGGCCAGCCCTCTAAAGAGACCCCCAACCTGGATGCCATGGCAGCACAGGGGATGCTGTTCCCCAACTTCTACACGGCCAACCCACTGTGCTCCCCCTGTGAGTCGGCATTACACAGTCCAAAATCAGATTGTTTTTTGTACACCAGTGGTTCCAAAAGTTGGCTCCTTGTGGGGGTTCCAAATGGACAGGTCTGGTGTTTAGCTCTGGTGTTCTCCTTAGCTGCTTCTAATTCTATGGACCAGAGCTAGTAGGGGTCCTTGAAATTAAAAGGTTTGAGCACTCAATTATCTTTTTTTTTTTTGTCATCAAGTTTTTTAATGATTTTTCAATAAAGCATACACAATTCACATGACTTACACAAAAGAAAAAGACAAGAAAAACAAACAAAACACAACTAGCAGTCAAAAAAAAAAAAAACACCCCTGGACAACACCCCTCCACACTCTGTTGTTGACACTCGTGATTATGTCATAAATAATGTATAAATACAAATTGTTACTGCAACATATTTGATATATAAATAAAAGTAGTCCCATATCTCATGGAACTTCCCTTTAGCACTCAATTATCTTGATATTATATTGTTGACTCTATTCCATGGTTTGACCTTTGATTTAGAAAACTGATTTGAACATCTTTATTGTAGCTGAAAGAAATGTTGTTCCTGTTCTTTAGTCTGTCTATTAGTGTCTAACAATCCCCAAAATATCACTGTATTATTACTAGGTAATATTAGGTAATAGTTGCAGTATGCAGGTGTTACTCTACTATAGTATTCCCATCATTGATGCGCCTCCTACAGTAATGACAAACACCTGAACTGATAACAGTTGGATTTAATCAAGCGGGATGGGACTCAGGTACGCAAAGTTGGAAGAAGCACCTGAACTGTTGGGGGAAAAAAGTTATTAATTTATTACAGCCGTCGGTTGCTTATTACATCCTTGGGTTGCTTATTACAGCCGTGGGTTGCTTATTGCAGCCGTGGGTCCTAAATAATGTTCATGATAAAATGCCACAATTTATTTCTACTCATTCTGTGTCTTATAGGAGGGCGGTGGGCAGTTCAGAAACCTGTCCACCAGTGACATCATCGTTAGATAGATTTCTTTTTAAAACAAGATTATTAAAATTGATGGCTTCCATTATAGCCTGCAGTTTCTATTAGCTTGCATTCCCTATCATTTTAAACATTATATTAGTGAGGAACAATTATATGAAGGTAGGTTGACAAGTGGTGAAGTGGTCCTTTAACCAAGGGCAGTTTCCAGAGGAAGCGCACCTGTTTTAATTTCTTTACCTGAATAACGTCCTGCATTATATATGTGTGTGTGACTGTGTATAGCTCATGTGCTATTTATCTTTTTATTACAGCTAGAGCTGCACTGCTCACAGGGAGGCTGCCTGTCAGAAATGGGTTCTACACCACCAACGGCCACGCTAGAAATGGTGAATCTTCCGTGTATACCTCCCTGCTTAGCCTTCAGTTGCAGTTACGTCCTTGCATAGTGCAAAGTCCACAATTGTACACACAGTAAGATCTTAAGTATTGATTTATCCATTTGATAACTCAGGAGAGAAGTAGATCTATTTTTTCAAAAATGTATTCATTTGGGAATACAATGTTTCGGTCACTCAGACCATCAGGCAGTTTTCAACTTCATCCAGCTGAGTGGTTCTCTCAAGGGAGCGAGAGGGGGATGCCTAACTCATCCCCCTCTCGCTCCCTTGAGAGAGAGAGAGACACCTACCAAAAAATTATCAGATCCCATTTGTTAAAAAATGTACCTGAGGGGATTTTAGAATAGTGGTGCTGACGTTACATAGAGTAAGTCAGACATAAGACAAACACTTGGAAATGGAATTGGTAGAGTTTTTCTTTTATAATAACTTTGTAATGCTACTGACGTTTGTCAACAACAATCTTGAAAACCAAAGTATTGCATTGTGGGTTTGAGCTGACAGGCCCTTCTAAATGTCAATCAATCAAGTCATCTTAAATTCAAGTGGCAGATGTCAAAAAGGTTTTATATTTAAATTAAATATATTTGTAGGACCATGCCATGTGATCTACCTGCACAGCCTTTGTGATCTACTGGTACATCGCAATCTACCTTTTGGGCACCCCTGAGTTAGGGGTTAAAACAAAGCCTTGATCAGGGACACATTGCCAGGGCCAGGAATCACTGAGAATGTTACTGTTCAGTACTGTATGTAGAGACCGGGAAGGTTCTGGAATCCACACCAACTGCCCACTAGCTAACCTCACACTAACACTTGACCTTTGCAGCGTACACACCTCAGGAGATTGTGGGAGGGATCTCCAAGGATGAGACTCTGTTACCACAGATGCTGAAGAAAAGGGGATATGTCAGCAAGATAGTTGGCAAGTGGTGAGTTGATAAACTTATTTTTGGACTTTCACTCCACTACATTTGAAAAATGTAAACTTTTAACTCCACTATTCACTATCATGAATTATCCATTCAAGCCTTATTTCAAATATAGAGAAATATTAGATCTACAAGCTCACAATGTGTCACAAAATGACAACATTTCAATACTTCAGTACTACAACTTTCTCTTGTAGTTGAGTAATATTTAACCAGGTGTACATGTATACTTAGGGTTGAGCATTATGCATGACTGGTAGTCCTTCTGGAAGCGATGATATCCAAGTTGAAGTTGGTTTATCCATGTTGCCCACAGTTTTAATGGGCTAGTAGTGATTAGTGTAATAAACAAGGGAAATAATGACAACTGGGACCCCTTGTCTCAAACGAGCTGTTAAAATGCTGGCATTGTCTGGTTTCTGGTTTGTGTGAATGTGCTTTATCGCAGGCATCTTGGCCACAGACCGCAGTACCTTCCTCTGGAGCACGGTTTTGATGAATGGTTCGGTGCCCCAAACTGCCACTTTGGCCCCAACAACAGCAGCTACAGGCCCAATGTCCCTGTGTACAACAACTCTGAGATGGTTGGCAGGTACACACACACACACACACACACACACACACACACACACACACACACACACACACACACACACACACACATATGCACATACCTTTGGGAGAGCAGGTGCCCCATGCCCCAAAGGGGAATTTCATGGAGTCTCAGGGAGTCCCGCACACACAAAAATGTATTAATTGGCAATACAATGTTTCGGTCACTCAGACCTTCATCAGACAGTTTTCAACTTCATCCATCTGAGTGTTTCTCTCAAGGGAGTGAGAGAGGAATGAGTTGGCAGGTAGACACACACGTACATACACACACACACACACACACACACACACACACACACACGCCCCTATACTCACTGATGTCAGAAGGCCTGATGAAGACGATAATATAATAATAAACTTATTTATAGAGCAAAAATGTTACGAAGTGCTTTATATAAATCGAAAACATCAAATCAAAGAACAGAACAAAACATGACGTGTGCTTTCTTATGACTCAGTGGAATGGTTTGCCTGGCTGCTGCTCTGAATGAGTTGAGTGTACCCACCCCACCCCTCTCTTCTCTGTACCAGCTGTGCTTGTGTATTCCATTTTCCGCCCATTTTGTTCCCCCCAAAACAGCCATATGTGTATTCAGGGTCATTGGCGCTGGCAGCCGAATGCGGTTTTCCGCTTAGCCACGAGTTTAATCAGCACTGCGTACCTGGGACCTGGACAGACGCACGCTCAACACATCACACACACACACACACACATGCCCCCAGGAGATGGCAGGTTGCGTCTGCGGCTTACGAGGACACCTGGACCAAGCAGAGCGTGAGAGAGCGAGAGAGACGCCTGTCACTGCTTCTCCCGTTGCCGCGCCATGCTTCAGCGCCGCCACATAACCGTTCCCAATGCTCGACTCTGCGCTGACGAGACTTCCCGGATCTGTCATTCTGCGAACGCTCCTCTAAACGCATCCTGTGAGGGAAATGCACTCGCTGCACCCTGAGGGGACAGTATATGCAGAATCAGAGAGAGAGAGAAAGAGATGAGAGATGAGAGATGAGAGAGAGAGAGACACTGAACCCCTAATTGCTCCTGATGTGCTGGTTGGTGCCTTGCATGGTTTCCACCGCCATCGGTGTGTGAATGTAATGCACAATCTATGTAAAGCGCCTTGGATAAAGGCGCTATATAAATGAGAGAGAGAGACTGCTCCGGTAAATTTTTTAAATGCAAGGAAAACATGGGTACATAATGTGCATCTAATGTGGCTTTGTCCGTAAACCCAACGACACCTGAATTAAATAGATTAAGATAATTCTTATTATTCTATGGTACTGTGCAAGGTTGTCAATATTACAAGGTTGGCTTGATGATGTTGTACCATCTGTCTCAAGTTGGCTCCACAATGTTCTGCAACTGCTCCCACTAGAACGGCTCACACATGTTCTCCAATGAGACATGAATGGATTTGTCTTAGTTTGGGGACACGTTATGGAATACCGGTATATGGGAGACTACGCAGACATTTTATCAAGGGCAAAGAAGAAGAAGATGATGTATGGACGTATGTTTGTATATACAGTATATTGTATACGTATACCGGGTTTCTTTGTGTTATTGGCGTATATGTGAGTCATGTATCAGTTTGTGAAAGAATAAAATGATTGAAAGTAAAACTGAGAGGGAAGCTTGAATTGACTGTGTGAACACTTGCTTTTCCAGATATTATGAAGAGTTTGAGATTAATAAGAAGACGGGAGAATCAAATCTCACTCAGATCTACTTGGAGGTAAGTTCAAGGCTCAACTTCTTCTTTTTCCATTTAGTTATTAGAATAGAACAGACCGGTCGGTGCACATTGTTTTAATATTTTCCTTTTTGTTTTGTTCATGCTTGTACAGACTGAGTTAGTTTCATATAACCAACATCTACACCAGAAGAAAGGCACTGGTGCCTTTTACTTGTTCAAATGTATGTCTTTTGTTTGTGCCACCCCATAATGTTTTTCTGACAGGAATTGAAAATAATCACATTTTGTCATCTTAACTAGAATAATTCACCAACGTCGCAGTGTAACAATGTTCAAAGTTTGCTCATTTGAAAATGTGATGTCTTGATAAATGGAGGAGGAATGATTACTTTATCACATCTTGTGAGGACTATTGTTTTTGGTCTGCATTTCCTCATCCACCAGATAACTTTCAAAACTGCGGAAAACTGAAAATTTCTCTCATAAATAAGCCTTAAATACTATGGTATTAGAGTTATAAACTCTTTTTCTCCAATGATGGATTACAGCTCGTCTAAAAAAACATTCCAAGAGTCACTGATATGATCAAAGCCTTAAAAATCTTTAAAAATCACACCCGTGTGAAGTAAGTGGTGCAACTCCGTGTGGGGGTCCCCACTCCCCGGAACTGCCAGACCCGCACCAACTCGCCCAGGGGACTGGGCCGGTTCCGGCGAGCCGCCCGCGTCAAACGGTTGAGAAATGACAGAGTTACCATGTGGGGGTCCCCAGGGGTCCCTGTACTGTACTGTACTGATACACCTGACATCATATATATACAGTTAATATGTATGTGCGTGTTAGGCTGCACAACAGTGACACTTTTTAGTTTTGAAAACCAACCAAATGCTATTTCCGTGCTCAGACACAGGTAGCCAGCCAGGCAGGCACACACGGTTACTTAATGAAGTGGTTGCACCACTTAAACATTGCAGCTATAGAAGCTCACAAGACATCACATTTTGAGCTTATAGTTCTGCTATTTTCAAAAAGTTTTGAATAGGGCTTAAGTGGTTAATGTTGTTGGGTAGCAATGGATCGAAACGTTGCCAATACCGTTTGGAGGATATCCAATAGAGCGTCGCAGTCCCGCCCCCTCGAGAGACCCAGAAAAGAAATCCCCGTTCATTTTCCTTATAGACTTTTCAGAAAGTATTTATTTAAAGACGTTTACACCGCAGACAAAGCCAACTCTTGTCGTGACAAATCATGACAACAAACACAATTTTTCGGGCCAAAAAAGAAAAGAAAACGGCATGTTTTTCTTATTTGTAATTATTTGTTTGGTCAAAAATATTGTGTGTGTTGTCATGATTCGTCACGACAAGAGTTGGCTTCGTACGACGCTTAAAAGGTCTTTAAATAAATACGCTTTGAAATGTCAATGGAAAAATGCATTGGGATTCATTTCCTGGGCCTGGCGTCGTCATGAAAGGGGGCGGGACTGCGACTCTCTATAGGAGACATGTATAGTGTGTAATTGTGTATGTTAAAGCTACCACTGCTTTTTTGTGAGCCATTGTTGGTAATGAGCCAAAAGAAAAATGATAGTAATGCTGTCCTTTGAGATCAGCTTAGTTCAGCTTGGTTTACCACCAAGTGTAACATATCTTGCATGTCTGTGTCCAATAGGGTTGCACCATACTGACTGAATGTTACAATGGCTACGTTTACATGAGCAGTTAAATCCCCTTTTCATTCCGAATAGAAGTTCAATCCTATTAAACGTTGTTATGTAAACACCTACAAAAACTTACATCCGAATGAAAACGCTCGATGCGATCTAAAAACCATTCCGATGTCACTGGCCGGATTACTCCGATTTTCAATGCGATTGAAAGAAATTTGACACTGCTTCGGATGTAAATTCATTCTGGTCTTTCTGAGCATGCTCCAAGGCGCTCATATCCAAGGCGCGCCGTCGGCGCCGAGGAGTTTGCACATAGAGCGCGTTATTTCGTTCCTTTTTTCAGATCCGAAATCCACAAAAAAAACGTGGAGCAGCAGCAGATGAGATACCCCTGATCTGTGTGTGTGTGTGTGTGTGTGTGTGTGTCACAGTGTGTGTGTGTGTGTGTGTTCAACGGTCTCTCTCTCTCTCTCTCAAAAATAACGAGCGACCCGATACAATAATAATCATCAGTGTTGCGTTGCGTGCCCTGGCCGTGCTGTAGATACAAAGTATAGTAGTAGGCCTACAAATAAAAACGAGATGATCACCTTCCCAGCGGAGAAGCGGAGCCGCAGCGGGTGGGGAAAAAAAGACGGTAAACACTAAACATATATGCCCACGCCGCCCCTATCCAACCAGCAGCCTCAAAGCTACTGCGGAATGAAATGATGGGATTTCAAAGTATCGTCTTTCGTCTGTAATAATTATGTTTGTATTGTTGAGACAGTCACAATGAATGAACTGCCTATATTTTATGTGTCCAACAGATGGCGTAGTTTCACGTGAATTAACATGTATCATGTCTTCTATCACTTCTCCATATAAACACTCATTCGGAATGACCATTTCCCATGTAAACTCGCGGCAAAAAACATTACATCGGATGTATTTTATTCGGAAGTATTTATTCGGAATGATCACCCTTCATGTAAACGTAGCCATTGTTGTTGTTTTACATTGCAATTGCGAATTGAACTGCGGTGCAAATAGGCCAAGCACATAATGTTACAGATTTACCGTTTTATTCACTCAAACCCTATAATATACGTAGTTACCCAGGGGTCAATACTTGGTGCCCTCCCTTTTTGCTTTTTTTTTTTGGTCTTTTCCAAAAATAGCCGATCTACACAAATGTATCACAAGTTCACAAAACGTTTTTTGTAGAAGGGATATGTTAAGGCATGTCAACCAGTCGTGTCAAACCAAACACAGGATCTAAAGGTATCCGTAGAAGAGCAGGGAGACCAAATACAACCACCCCAATTGTATAAGTTATATTGTATGAACATACTCTACCATCCAGATTAGACAAAATTACATTGTGATTGCTAGTAAATTACATCATTCTTCCACTTTTACAGGAGGGTCTCGACTTCATATTCCGCCAAACTCTTGCTCGGCGACCCTTCTTCCTGTACTGGGCAGCCGATGCCACCCACGCCCCCGTCTACGCCTCCAAGCGTTTCCTGGGGAAGAGTCAGCGAGGCCGGTACAATCCCATTTCCTGTTTGTTGAGTCTGCCAAAGGTTCCATTACATTATATAGCCTACAAAATAATCTGTAACCACATGTTATTTAGTAATGCATCCTGGCTTTATTGTCTCCACCAGTCCGAAGGCATGGGGAGAGAGTATGTTTTGCACTCCGTCCGTGTGTCTGTCCGTCCGTCTGTGAACAGCTAATCTCCGGCACCGTTAACCCGGTTTTTGCAAACACACTCCCTGGATGCCAACGATGAACCTCTGCCCCGAAATTTCCAGAACGGCCTGTTATAGTGCCACTAGGAGGCCTCTTTGTGCAAAACAAGTTTTTGGACAGTACACCTACAGATTTTGTCCAAACATCATGCAAATTGGTACACAGTCTCTCTAGTCTAGAGCCATTCAACGAAACGGGTCTTTCAGATTTCTCCGACTCCATACTGATTGGCTAAGATTGGCTTCCAAAGTTCGCAGGAGTGCTCGGTTTCAAACAAAATGTTGCAAATCATGAACACATCGTGTGATTTCCGTGAAATTGTGCACGCACATTCCCACTAGGCCGAGGAAGAAATGCCACGTGAACATTTTCAACTCGGCCTCATGGTGGCGCTATAACTGGCCTAAAAGTGTTTTTACCTCTAACTGCACGGATCTGTGGATAACTTCGTATGCCAACTCCCTAGAGAGGCCAAGGAAAAATCTTTGCCTGCAATCTTTCACATCTGCTCTTTATAGCACCACCAGGAGGCCGACATATGTAAAACACATTTTCTAATATTACTCCTTCGGATTTTATCCAAATTTCACGCGAATCGGTATACAACTATACATGCTCTCCATAGTCATGTGATCAAGACGGGTTTGTTTGATTTCTCATAATCCACCTTCATTGCCTACGATTGGCTTCTAAACTTTTCAGGAGTAGCCCGCTTTGTACCCGTTTTGTACAAATTGCCACAACTACTCAACGCAGCGTCCGATTGCGGTGAAACTGTGCATGCATATTCCCACTAGGCTGAGGAAGAAATCAGCCTCATGGTGGCGCTACAACAGGCCAAGCCGCATCTCACACACACACACACACACACACACACACACACACACACACACACACACACACACAAACATGATTATATTACTTTTAGAAACATTTAGCCAAATCACACACACTCCTATCCTGGTGGAGACCTGTGCCCAGAAGGGCACTTTTTCTAGTTGGTGTTAGTTTGAGCTGATAAAGCGGCAATGCATAACTTTTATTCTCTAGCCGGGATTCCTCTGCTGTGTTAACTGTGTTGTAGGTAGAGCCTGAACAACGCCATAATTGGGAGTCCAATACCGATTTTGGAGAGTCATAGACTACCGATTGATATTAATTGATATAAATTATAGGGACAGAAACATGTCGGTTGCATAATTGCAGATACCCATGTCATAAGAAATCTAAAATCTAATGATTTACCGTGTGTTGTAGGTATGGTGATGCTGTGATGGAGCTGGACGACAGTGTTGGCCAGATGATTGCATGGCTGCAGGCTCTGAGCATCGAACACAACACCTTTGTCTTCTTCACTTCAGACAACGGAGCTGCTGTTATGTCTGGCCCAAATCAGAGTAAGTGATATACAGACGACTTTACACAGCAAAATATCCAGAATGTTAATTCACTCTGAAAGCCCATTCACACTTAACTGGAAAGGCTGCCAATTTACTGGTGTATTTAATTTTGACTTATCTCCCTTGACCTTCCCTGCCTATGCTGGCAGTTTGTTAACTTATTTCCCAGCATTGTAACAGTATTCATGTGTAAACTTTGTAGTGTAATTTTGGATTGTAGTGAGTGTACTTGGTCGCATGCTCACACACCCGCCACAGAATTTGGCATTGAAATACTTGTTACTGTGTGTGTGTGTGTGTGTGTGTGTGTGTGTGTGTGTGTGTGTGTGTCTCTCTCCAGGTGGCAGTAATGGGCCGTTTCTTTGTGGAAAGGAAACCACCTTTGAAGGTGGTATGAGGGAGCCTGCCATCGCTTGGTGGCCTGATCACATTCCAGGAGGCACGGTGAGAATACTCCCATGCAGACACACTCAGTCAAATCAAGCCTATCAAAAAAGAGAGGAGGATATCCTATCATCCTGAAAAACATCACAGCCGGATAGATATAAACACAGGTTTTACTCCCATGCACACTCACTCCACTTATGGTGTGCCTATCAACAGGCGACTGGAACTTTGTAATACTGCCGCCGCTGTTATATAAAGCAGGTATAGAGGCTAAAAGCAGTAATTATATCACTAATCCTCTCCCCGGCTTTCTTTGCATTTCTGTATCATCTCTAAAACAGTGATATCCAACATTTGGGCCCGGGACAACTGGTGGGCCATGAGGATATTGCAAGTCGAAGTGGGCCCCTAAATAATTGTCAAAACACAAAAAACATTTTTGTGATAATGTTTATGATTTTGTGATTATATTTAATTTCTTTAAAATTGTCATGGTATTTTATTATTGAGGGATGCCCAGCTTTGTGTATCTGTGTGTACCCTACTTGCGATGATTTGATTGGCTGAGCTCAGAATGTGATATATAATGATTATGATGATAAGAGTGCCCCTCTCTTCACACAAGTGTGATTTATTTTTATTTTTTACTTAGAAAAACATTCCCCTCATGCTCTCTTTCTTGTGCCTCTCTCTCTCTCTCTCTCTCTCTCCCCCCCCCACACACTCTCTCATACACTTTCTCCATCATGCCTAGTCTGTGTGTGTGTGTGTGTGGGAAGGACCCCCCTCGCCTCCTCCCAAACATAACCCCCACCCTGATCTTCTAAGCCTGTGCGCTCTGCAAATGACTTTTAATTGTATTAGGGGCAGCTGTGACACGGGGCTGTGACGCGGAGGGATTTTGTGGAGGGGAGAGCGAGCGGAGGCTACAGTTCTGCAGGCTGCGGTAAGCCTTGCCCCCGGCTCATCTCACAGGGGTGTGCTGGGGCCTGATAGCGCTGCAGAGTGGCGAGGGAGAGGGGGATTGGGAGCGTCTTAAGCGGCTAATCTGTTTGTGTGTTTGCTGAGGTTGGATTGAGCCGTAATGAGGACTTCAGTATCTGAATATGCCAGGCGCTCAGGATAAAGGGGAGGGGGTTGAGGGGTGGGAGCGGGGCGGAGGGGATGGGGGGGGGGGGGGGGGCAAGGAAGGGAGCAAGCTAAAAAGGTTGCCTGGTAAAATAGAGGAAAAGGCTGGCACCGTACCTAACTGCCAGCGACGTTTGCTGAACAGACACACGGCTGTGAATGAAGTGGCTATCGAGCCGAGCATCATACAATCCCGTATGGGTGCGCTTGTTGCTGTTAGGAGGAGGCTTGGCTTGGAGAGAAAGGAGGTCCACTTCTCCCTGAAGCTCTCCAGCGTTGTGATGACAAAGCTCCTTTGTTGCTGCTACCGTGCAGTACAACTCTGCTCTGCTTTATCTGTTGCTCTGCTGCTTGGGAGGCGCAGAGTTTCCTCCCTTTTTGTTCCTTTTATACTGTAGAGAAATCACTGTTGATCTACACGTTGGAATGTCCATAAGCCCTTTGAATAAAACGCTGCACACAATGAACGGCAACGTGAATCCTTTGTTACGCGGGCTTCTGGCTGTGTTACTGGGGCAGCACGTCTGAATTAGGCCTCATTCAAAGCTTTAGAGTATTAAGATCAAGAGATAAGGTGTCAAGGGTGTTTACATACTAGTACCTATCCACTCAATAAAAGGATGGTGATTCCAGTGTATGTGTGGGGTAATCCCACTGAACTATCCGCGCAGTTCTGCTGTGGATGCTACAGGATCATGAGCAGGGTGCACCTTTGTTTAATTTTACTGTGAAAAGGCACATGCTAACTGTGAGTCTGAAAAGCACTGTACATTGATTGTTATTTTACTTAGATTTGTCAGGTTGTGGAGTGCGCTGGTAGCTGCCTGGACAGTGTGTTGACCAATTAACCGCACTTTCTTCTCTCTATACACTCCCGTCTAGATAAAAGTAATCAAAAATGTTCTCTTAGCTCCATTAGCTTTGTTGTTGAGCGCTTTCTGGTTAAAAGGTCGCTGTGGGCAGCCAGTTAAGTGTGCTCTCTCTATTGCAGTCATGTATTCACACTCTCAGATGGGTGAAAAGGAGGAAAGTGTATTGGAATGAAGGTTGGAGGGAGATGCTCGTCCGGATTCCCCCGTTGCCTCTGGAGGAAAGTGGCCATTACCAAGGATGAGTTGGGGGTGGTGGTGGAGGTTTGGGTTGGGTTGGGTGGGGTGACAGTTAGAGAAAATAGAGAAAGGGTGGTGGTGGGGGAGGGGGACGGTGGATTTGACCCTCCAACACTGGAGCATCGCAGTCCCTTTTGTTGTGTTTTTATCAGGCGACAGACACACAGGCAGAGTGGCTGAGGCTGGGATAGAAGGCCTGCCTCCTCAGATAACCAACATCACCACTCACCAGTTAATGCAGAGACGGAGAAATACACACAGAGGAAGAGAGAGTGGCATAAATAGAGTGTGATGAGGCAGACGAAAATAAAGGAAGAAACAATGGAGAGAGGGAAAAGAATGAAGTCTCATTTAGATTACAAAAGAGGGGTGAGGTTGATAAAGAAATGGGGGAGGGAGGGTGATGATGATAGATGGCAGCTAATAAGATAAACTTCCATTTCAAAATGCGCATTGTTTAGGTTTGAATTTTTGGCAATCTAAACAATAGCTAAAAAATGAAAAAAAAGCTTGTGTGTGTGTGTGTGTGTGTGTTGTGTGTTTGTCTGTTTCTGTCAGTGTAAGAGATGGAGAGAGTGAGAGCATCTGTCTGGAAGCATAGATGGATCATGGAATGCATTGTGGGTCCGGGGCCCTTTCTACGGCTAGTTCTTTGGCTGCAGGAGAAAAGGGAATTAATTTCAGTGGTTGGACACTGTGTGTGTGTGTGTGTGTGTGTGTGTGTGTGTGTGTGTGTGTGTGTGTGTGTGTGTGTGTGTGTGTGTGTGTGTGTGTGTGTGTGTGTGTGTGTGTGTGTGTGTGTGTGTGTGTGTGTGTGTGTGTGTGTGTGTGTGTGTGTGTGTGTGTGTGTGTGTGTGTGTGTGTGTGTGTGTGTGTGTGTGTGTGTGTGTGTGTGTGTGTGTGTGTGTGTGTGTGTGTGTGTGTGTGTGTGTGTGTGTGTGTGTGTGTGTGTGTGTGTGTGTGTGTGTGTGTGTGTGTGTGTGTGTGTGTGTGTGTGTGTGTGTGTGTGTGTGTGTGTGTGTGTGTGTGTGTGCGCGTGCGAGCTGGCGATAGGAGCAAAAGCGGCACATGGCGGCACAGCTGCCGAGGCCTGATAGCGCTATCTGATTGTGAGTGTGCCGTCTCCCTCTAAGGCTCGCTCAGGAGAGAATGGAACAGAAGATCAAGGATGACAGTGGAAAAAATGGCATTTTATCTGAAAATAGTTCAAAGTTTATAAATAAAATAAAGCTTTTCACTGGGACTGGGAAGAGGAGATAAAACACCAGCTAGCTCCAGCCCCAGCTGCCTGCCTAACCTGGTCCTGTATCCCTCCTCCTAACTTCTGCTCCTCTTCATCACCCCTTCTCCTCCACATCACAAATACGCACACACGCATACACACATTTATAGAGAGAGGCTTTTTTGGAGGCTTTATAATAAACCTGCCATCAGTGATTATAGGGAGACTGAAAAAATGCGCTCCCTGCAGCCTTTATACAGTATACACATGCGTGCATGGCACACGCCTGCATGTGTGTGTGTGCGCGCGCACACACACACACACACACACACACACACACACACACACACACACACCTTTTCATGACTGTTTGCTACCTTGTTGACTTTTGAATAAAATAATCCCTAAAACAGAATTCCCATCTTGAACATTTGAAGGGACCCTATCATGATTTTCAACTATCTCTATTTATTTGCTAATGTTCTATCAGCATCCATAAAACGGCACGGTTTCCTCCGCCATCGGTGAATGAATGAATGGGTGAATATTCACCTAATCTTTGGATAAAAGGGCTATATAAATGCACCATTTACACAGTAGGCCTACATGGTAGCACAACTCTAATTTCACAGTGATTACAGGAGGAGAGTTGAGTGTTGCAGTGAGCATTGCAAAAGCACATTGAAGATATACTGCACTGAATTGGTTCTGTGAACGGGCACAAAGGAAATTGAAATGGCCGTGTATAACACAGATACTGGATAACATCTGTAGTATTTTATCTATTAGTGCACTATACAATTGAAGTCAGAGTTCAGAGTACAAAACGTATTGGAAGCAGGTTTCTCCGTTTTGTAGCGAATAGTGTGGAGTGTGGACAGTGGACACACCTCGCAGAGAGAGAGAGACTGCTGTAATCTCTTGTTTATTTGTCCATAATGCAGGTGAGCCATCAGCTGGCCAGCGTGATGGATCTGTACAGCACCACCCTAGCTTTGGCTGGCCTTGACCCACAGGAGCACCAAGCACTGGATGGTCTTGACCTTTCACCTGTGCTGTTCAACCACCCACACACACTCCAACACTCTGCACTCTCTGACAGGTGAGGAGGTGCATGGTAACTGTGTTGTCCTTTTGTGTGTACGCGTGTGCGTGGATCAAATATCCAAACATGAGATGGTATTACTTACTTTTAAATTATCATATTTTAAACACCCGTGTGAAGTGAGGGGCACTAATATATTAAAGTCTATGATGTGAATTCTCCCCTTTTATTGTCAATGCATTTACTAAACACTTTGAACTAAAGACAAACATTAAACCTGTGTATAGGAGGGGCTAGCGCCCCTCAAAGAGCAGTTGTTTGGGTTTAGCTTTTGTTGGCTGCGTGGCATCGTCTTTTCTTCTCAGAAACCTCTCTTGCACTCAACAGGCCCATCTTTTATTACCGTGGAAATGAGATGATGGCCGTGAGGCTCGGATCATACAAGGCACACTATTGGACGTGGAGTAACTCGTGGGAGGAGTTTAACAAGGTGACCACAGAGCTTTTCCTCACTTAATTTGCTATACCCTCACTCTTTGTCTTCCCTAATCTTTCTCTCACACACACACACACACACACACACACACACACACACACACACACACACACACACACACACACACTCTTTCACTGTTGGTGTTATCTGAAAAATTGCTCGTTGTTTGACTGCCTTTGTACATAAGTGGGTAATGAATATTAATGAAGAGACCCCACTTAAGCAAACTTGTATCATTTATCAGCCCGTTGATTTGCATCCAGTAGAGAATGTCATTCACTGGCTTTCCTCTCTGTAACATACACTTGTTCCTCCTTTTGAACATATAAGCACTCCCACTGGTGAACAGTAACAAAGTACATTTATTCGAGTACTGTACTTGAATACAGTTTTTCTATTTTTATATACACACAGTTTAACACCTTAATTGCCCGGGGTTATTTAATCCATTAAATTATAGCGCCCAGTCGATTTATAGCAACGGAGCACTTTTACCGACGGACCAGGTGTTGCTCCGGATGTGGCTGTAGCAGCTACTGTTAGTTCCTCCGGATGTGGCTGTAGCAGCTACTGTTAGTTCCTCCGGATGTGGCTGTAGCAGCTACTGTTAGTTCCTCCGGATGTGGCTGTAGCAGCTACTGTTAGTTCCTGCGAGAGTGAGGTCTAGCCAACACCAACTCGGGATTCCTGGATCGCTGCCCTCCACAAATTCCTATCCAACATCAGGTTCTTGAGCTCTGCAGTGTTGTTAGCCAAGCTGTCGCACCGCAGCACGTCTATATAAGTGGTACGCTTCTTTCCTGGCTTTCTTTCCCCTCCTGGCAGCTACTGTAGATGTAGACAAACCACTCTCGATGCGATCGAATCGTTTTAAGAGTTTCGTTGTCGTCGGCTAAACAGGGGGGGGACATTTTCGATGACGTCTCACTGTTGCGCAACATCGAGGATTGCGCAACAGGCGCTCCCAGGCTGTGAAGCGATGCGATCCGTTTTCATATCAATAAACTTGACGATGGGGGTGTTAATGTTTGTCTTTAGTTCAATGTTTGTTTTGTAAACGCATTGACAATGAAGGGACAACCGGCTGTCCGACGGACTCGACACCGGGCACTGCACTCCCTGTGGGGGTGTGGAACAACTCGACACCGGGCACTGCACTCCCTGTGGGGGTGTGGAACGCATGTATTGAATTTGAAGTCGGTGGGAGCGAACGGTTCTCGCATTACGTCTATTACAGACGTAGGTACACACACACACACACACACACACACACACACACACACACACACACACAGACTTGCCGCATTTATTGCGAATGCAATGAGCACTTACTATGAGACCTAGCAGATCATGTCTGTGTGTCTGTCTGTGTGTCTGTCTGTCCCGCTTTTGTGCCCATATATGGAGCTGAGTGATTTGTGTCACCATGACTCAGCCATAACCATATAAGGAGTCCCCAAAGCAGCTATACGTCCAAAACCCAAAATATGTACGAGCTGCGTTCGCTTCCCGCGTTTGCGCGTCTTACTGGTAGATTTATACAATTGGTAGATCAAACTCATTTACTGTATATATGAACATCAGAAACGAACGAAAACCACGGCCGCGAGGTTGTGACAGAGAAACATACACGTTACAAAAACAAAACAGATGCACATGGACCACCACAGCTGTAACAGTCAGTATGCAATTCCAGTTGTGGTTTACTGCTTTCTTTTTGGTTCATCTTCCCTGGAGAGTCAGTATGCAACTGGCATTGCATACTGACTATTACACTGCCACAGATATGAAAGCAGCTCGGAATTATTGCATTTCCTGTCAGCAAGTCAGTCACACCCCATATATGGCCATGCCTTGTGATGTCATCAATATTAATAAGCCCATATATGGAGTTGGCCAGCAACTCTACTCTATTTTTGAGGGGTGCTAGCCCCTCCTATATACAGCTTTTGTCCTCAGACGTCTCAATATTTGCTGTTATATTGCACAATCTATGTAAAGCGCCTTAGATAAAGGCGCTATATAAATGCACCATTTACCATTTATACTTTGACTCAAGTACTGCAGTTGAGTAGTTTGCTCACCACTGAGCGTTCCACTGTGGCATAGCCCATTTAGGACTGAGGCCCTAAGAAGTAGATGGCAACAAGAACCCCAAAAGGGGTTCCCGTCCTAACTGGGATAAACTCCACCTCAGGTCAAAATAATCATATCAATCCCATCAGTAATTATATTCATCACACGCGCGGAAATTCACGCTCCCTTATTGAAAACCGGGGAACCCTGCTTGTGCTGCTTTGATCGGATACCCACAGGGAAGAAGTGGGTCTTCCCTTCATCCCCCTGTCCTTAAAATGACTTCTCCCAGCCATGGCTCTGTGATTCGAGCAAGGCAGTTTGTTTTATGCCCCATCGGTCGCTTAAATTGCTCTCTCCTTCAGGGCCGCTGAATCAATAGCAGCCTCCTTTATCAGCTCATGTGAACTGGAGTGGAACTTCACAAATAATGGCGTCTGATTGCCTGTGAGTTGCCTATCGATTGGTGTATGCATGTAGGCGTGTGTGCGCGCGCACGTGCACATGCATGTCTATACACAAATGTACATGTCTCTATGTATGTGCGTGTGTGTTGTCCTGTCCTCTTGTGCTATGACGATGTATGTGAAAGTTAATGTTGCAGTGCAGTCTGATTTCAGCATATCAGTTCCACTAAGCTTGATCAACCTCCGTGTGACAAAAACATGGTGGTTCACAAAAACACATGTAAACTGTTCAAGTTCTTCCTCAATCAAAATGTCCTTTAATTATATTAATGGAGCCACCTGATATCATGATATGGATATAATATTGATACAAGGATGTCCCGATCGCATTTTTTTGCTCCCGATCCGATTTCCGATCACGTGATCGGATCGGGACATCCCTAATAAAAATATATACTACATGACAATCTAAACAAATTGCAAATTTATACAAATTGCCTCAAAAATGACATTTTAATTAAGAAGGTGACAATTTGTACTATCTCAGCTTTAAATGAACACTCAGGATATTACTGTGTATGGCACAGCACCAACATACACCTTTTTCTGCTTCCCATCTCAATCCTCTGCAACACTTTAGAGTTAACATTATTGTTCTCCGGGCCTATGGTGCAAATCTAAACACGGGCCGTGAATGTTTGTGAAGAATGAAATGTGTGGTTAATCACTGGGGAAGGGAGGCACTATTGTTCAGTCCTGGCAGTGCCCGTGTGGTTCAGTCACGGGGAAAATGGGAAATTTCACAGCCTTAAATAGCTCTCATCAAACTCTTAACTCTTCTCCCTGTGCGGCATCACGGTGATGTTAATGGGAAATACTTTTGGCAACTATGGCTGTAATTATGCCGTGGCTCTGCAGGAGGCTAGCCGTCTATAATATTTATTTTTCATTTCAAGGACTCCCTAATGAATATGTATTTGGCCCTGGTCCCCCCTCCCCCTATACAAGATTTGCGTTGTTAAAATATTCCCCCCCCCTACAAGCTCCCAACGCATCACATGCATTATTAAATCATTTTGCTGGGGACCCCCTATAACCCCCTCAAAGACCCCTGGGGGTCCCATTGGCCTATAAGAGGACCCCCTATAACCCCCTCAAAGACCCCTGGGGGTCCCATTGGCCTATAAGAGGTGCTGGGGACCCCCTATAACCCCCTCAAAGACCCCTGGGGGTCCCATTGGCCTATAAGAGGTGTCGCCCTGTGTGTCCAGAGATCATCTTCTACCTCCACTAATTGTTTTTCACAGTACGTAACCATAATACAGTAGATAATAAATAATAATGGTAAACTGGTGGTAATTTTACTTTGTTTGACAAAACACTGTATATGCAGGCCAGAGTAGAGTGATAGTGGCACTCACTCACAATATTTAGCTTAATTTATAGCACTCTGTACGATGCGTCGCTTGTAGACGAGATCTGATCTACAAGTCCACAACACGTCTCATCACAATGAGAGGCAAGCGATGCTGGCGTATAACTCAGGCTTTACTCAGAGTCCAGTACACAGACCAATATCTTTATAACTCAGGCTTTACTCAGAGTCCAGTACACAGACCAATATCTGTATAACTCAGGCTTTACTCAGAGTCCAGTACACAGACCAATATCTTTATAACTCAGGCTTTACTCAGAGTCCAGTACACAGACCAATATCTGTATAACTCAGGCTTTACTCAGAGTCCAGTACACAGACCAATATCTTTTAGGTGTGTATGTAAGTGGGAGATTATCCATGATGAGCAGCTCAGCTATTGAAAAATGATGCATGATGGCGAGGCTAATTTTGACCTTCACCTATATGCCTCATCCATTAGACCTTCACCTATATGCCTCATCCATTATTCTCCTATATCACCTATATGCCTCATCCATTATTCTCCTATATCACCTATATGCCTCATCCATTAGACCTTCACCTATATGCCTCATCCATTAGACCTTCACCTATATGCCTCATCCATTATTCTCCTATATCACCTATATGCCTCATCCATTAGACCTTCACCTATATGCCTCATCCATTAGACCTTCACCTATATGCCTCATCCATTAGACCTTCACCTATATGCCTCATCCATTAGACCTTCACCTATATGCCTCATCCATTATTCTCCTATATCAGGCTACCTCGTTCTGCGTTATCGCTTACTCATCATCCGTGACCTGCTTTTTATTATAAACGTACTATGGTGAAATGGAACAATTTTATTTTATAAACTTAGCAGCAACCCACAAAAATCCTATACTTGATGTAGTTATACTTGGAGAATGATATCTTCGTGCAAAATTGATTTTTTTTTCCCTTTGGGGGGGGATCAAAGATTCATTTTTCCAGTCCTCCCCACAGCCCCTGGCTGCTGCTGCACCTTATCTTGTAATAAGAACCCCCTCCGCTCCAGTTTGAAAGCAGTCTAGCAGTATCTATAGCATTAATGTCAGGGGAGATATGGAGCTCTCGCTGTTCTGTCCTGGCTACCAGAGACAGAGTCAGAGATATACACATGGCAGTCCTTTCTTGCAATCCTCTGGGACAAGATCTTTTACATTTCCAAGACCCTGTCTTCAAAAGGCAGTATGGGCAAGTCTGGATCACAGGGTACTCTACAGAGAGCGAAGAGAGAGGGAGAGAGAGAGAGAGAGAGAGAGAGAGAGAGAGAGAGAGAGAGAGAGAGAGAGAGAGAGAGAGAGAGAGAGAGAGAGAGAGAGAGAGAGAGAGAGAGAGAGAGAGAAGGGGCAGGCATAGAAGTTGGAGGTAACGAGAGGAGGAGAAAGAGTTTGGATGTGCTCCATTGAGCTTTGAGTGTCTTCCTTGGGGTCCCAGAGGGGGGTCGGTACGACACCTTACAGACCAATGCCTTCTTAATATTGTGTGTGTGTGTGTGTGTGTGTGTGTGTGTGTGTGTGTGTGTGTGTGTGTGTGTGTGTGTGTGTGTGTGTGTGTGTGTGTGTGTGTGTGTGTGTGTGTGTGTGTGTGTGTGTGTGTGTGTGTGCGCTCAAGTCAATAGGTCTGTGATTGGAGCCATGAAGGCATGAACTCTGAATTGACCTGATTTCCTCCATATATTGCTCCAGAATAATTGCCTGATCATACATTATTTTGACATGGTTGAAGAGGATAAATTAATATAGGAATGCAGGTGATTTTCAAGGGGTAAATAGAAAGAATTGCTCTGATGCACATGTTTATTACTTCCAACAGAGCTGCCTGAAGCCTAATTTGTATTGCAAGTTAGTAAGATATCCCAGTAAGATATTTTTTAAAAAAAATGTTTTTTTATATACTTTTTAGCTAATTTACTGTTCTCCAATGTTTGTTGCAATTTCAGAACACTACTTTTTCAAAATCATAAATCAAGTATTTTTCATCTGAAGACCAATTATGTTTTTCTCCACATAGGCTTCACAGTGCTTCCGCACATTGTGTGGCCTTGACCTGCTTTGGTACATGCATTTGGTTACTCTAAACCTTTTAATTTCGTATGATGTATAGATGTGTGTGTGTGTGTGTGTGTGTGTGTGTGTGTGTGTGTGTGTGTGTGTGTGTGTGTGTGTGTGTGTGTGTGTGTGTGTGTGTGTGGGACAGTAAAGGTGTGTAAAAAAGTTGAATTTTGATGGAAATGTTCAGAAATGTTATATGTTCACATACACCCATCCTACATGTTTTAGAGGCTCTAGGTTTTTCCTGTAACATTCTCATGCGTGTGCATTTCTCTCCCAGGGTATCAACTTCTGTCCAGGTCAGGAGGTTGCAGGCGTGACCACTCACGTCCAGAAAGAACACACAATGGAGCCAATCATTTTCCACCTGGGTCGGGACCCGGGGGAGAAATATCCTATCAGGTCAGTCTCCTTTTACATAATTGTCTCCCCTCTGGGGCGGCTTCCAGCAGAGCAGAGGAAGAGCAAGAGGGTGTGTGGCAGAGCAATGGTCAGACACTGCGAACACCACAGGAGAGGTGGGATGGTCGCAGGGTGGATGGGTAGCAAGGTGAACTGTCAGGTCCTGATACCACTGAGATCGATGCTGATTCAGTGGTGTGAAAAGAAGGGAGGGAGGTAAGGTAAGGACTGATTGAGCCACTCAGCCAGAGAGCGCCTGATTAAACCCTCCTCTTTGCGGTTGCAAACAGCTCCTTAAAAGATCACTATCTACCCCCCCCCCACCACCACCACCTCCTTCAGTCACATCCAATGTGTCCACTGCAAATTAAAATTACCGTATTGTTCAGCTCTCAATCAAGGGAGAGAGTTGTCTCTCCTGTGCGTCCCTCTGTCAGAGCCCATAGTAATGGGGAGAGTTGAGAAACACTGAGGGTAGAGAAGGTAGATCAGTGTGCAAAAGACAACTGGTGTGCCCAATATATCGGTCATCATATTTGTATCTGCAATATTGGCCTTAAAGGAGAATTCCATGCTAGAAGGCTTTCTTACCTTTATTTGTAGTTGTTACGTCCCCAACAAAGAGGTCCAGGTGCAAAAGTGCATTATTGGCTATTCCCCTAATTCGCTTATTTCCATCAAAATAAGTAGTAAAGTGTGCCGCTTGGGATGCTATTTACATTATGAAGAGAGGCTATATACAATTTTTGTTTGTTTTTTGAGCGATGGAAAGAAGCGAATTAGCATAACACCCCATAGCCCCATTCAATTCAATGCAATTCAATGCAATTCATTGAGGGCTTATGGTAGGGGAAATAGCCAATAATGCACTTTTGCACAAAATGACACCTGGACCTCTTTGGTGGGGACGTAACAACTACAAATCAAGGTAAGAAAGCCTTCTAGCATGGAATTCTCCTTTAACCGATTGGTATCAAACTGATATCAACATAATATGGTTTTAGCCAATATTCCAGTTTGAATGCCTATTACAATAATGAATCAATGTTTGCTGTGTATTGTTCCAGAAGGGTCAGCAAGCTAGAAAAATATTTCAAAGTTGTGTTTAGATTTTTCAATATCCCAATATCCCTAGATCTGTAATAAAGAGGCTTTGTGTTTTTCAGAATGGACAACATTTTAACTAGTCTTTATACAGATAATATCGACATGGGTAAATATCGACCATAACAGCAATGTTGATATCTGTTCATATCATATTGGCCAGAAATGTAACATTGGTGCATGCCTAAAAAGAATATGAGAGATTTAGTGCGCAGTGGTAAAGTCTTTGCCACAACCACGGAGGTTGTGGGTTTGAATCCATCATGGTGCGCATCTATGCGAACACAATCGGCCCGTGTTCGGGTGAGGGAAGCTGGGCGGCGCCGGGGAGGGTGATATTGGTCATTGCATGTACTCCTACGGGCTGGGGCGGCACCTGTCACCGGGGACTGGTGGGCGGGAGGAGTAGAACAAAGGCAATAATTGGCTACTCTCCACCGCTCTTATATCATCATACATCGTCACACATCATCTTACATTACATCCCATGCTCAGCCAATCAAATCAGCCAAACCGTGGTACACACAAACACAAAGCTGGCCATAGGAGGGGCTGGTGCCCCTCAAAAAAAGAAGAAGAAGAGAGATATTAATTCAAGCTAGGAATGCATTCCACATTTATAATGACAATGTGAAGGTGTAATGTTCCTTTTTAATGATCCCATAGTTTCTCTGGATTTATCCTCATCCATGGACTTACGCTCCCTGACTGGGTCTGTGTAACTCGTTTTACAGCCAGTCGTCAATTCATCTTTAACGTTCCCTCAATCCCCTTTTCACACCGAAGGAGAGATTGGATGATTAAACATTAATGCTGTTTTTGTTTTATCTTCTCCAAGCTTTTCTTGCTTAGATTCAACTATAGGAAAGCAAAAAAGGAAAACAAATCAATAGGCAGTCATGTATGTATGACATACATGACTGTACACACACACACACACACACACACACACACACACACACACACACACACACACACACACACACACCAAATCACGGCTGAGGTCTGTGGGTGGAGGTCATTGGGTTGGTCTAGGTCACCATATTCTTGGTCTTCTCTGCCCTCCAATCCCACACAGCACGGTACGCCCTTTACTTCCTTCTCTCTCCTTTCATTCATTCTTGTTAGTATTGTTAATTCTCCTTTCTTTCTAAACTCACCCCTTGTTACTCTTTGTTCTGCTCCTCTCGCTCTGTGTCTTGGATCACTACTCAGCTCTTGTCCCTTGGTATCCACTGGGACCATTCTCCCCCGTCCTAGTAGTGTTTGTGCATGAGTGCGCGCGCACGCACGTGTGTGTGTGTGTGTGTGTGTGTGTGTGTGTGTGTGTGTGTGTGTGTGTGTGTGTTTTGGCCATGTGCTCCTCAGTCCCCCAGCTGGACTGGCTGGCTGGCCGGCCATCATTAATCTTTGTCTCCACCTAAAGAGCCACTTAAGATGATGTAGGGCCTGTCCGCACACATACCTTCACTACTGTGGCAGGCTGTGATACAGCAAAGAACACACACACACACACACACACACACACACACACACACACACACCGGCCAGCCCTGCCCTGCCCTGACCAGCCCAGTCCTATCACCCAGTAGCACAGTATAGGCTTCACACTAACAGAATGCTGGTATTAAGATAATTTAATTAAGTTTTGCTTTGTGAAAACATGTCCTTTTCCACATGCACCTTTTAGACCGAGAGCTTCTGGGAACTCAGATCATTAGACTGGAATGCACGACACGTCTTGGACAACTATCAACCAACCCAGGTCATGCATGGGGACACTGGAAACATCCCACTGGATGTGTGTCTTGTGCTGCCTTTAGCTCACCTTCCAAACAATCCCTTATGCAGCAGGCAGATTTGGCCTCATCTTCTCTACTGTACCTGGCTGCCTCCAAGCTCATCTGGGCCCAATCAATAGTCTTCACTGAACTGCTCAATTTCCACTAGGGTGGAGAAGATTGTGGAGGGAGGGGGGAGGCAGGGCAGAGGTATTTGATTGTCTCTTCAATTCCCCCACCTTCTGCTCTCTCTCTCTCTCTCTCTCTCTCTCTCTCTCTCACTCTCTCTCTCTCTCTCTCTCTCTCGTGTGTGTGTGTGTGTGTGTGTGTGTGTGTGTGTGTGTGTGTGTGTGTGTGTGTGTGTGTTTTCCAGCAGTAGGGTTATGAATCAGTAATCAGAGTGGTGACACACCTGAGCAATGCCCCCCATCCCCCCCTGGGTGTCATACATTATAAATCAAAAGACTTCATTTGCATACAGCCTGGTTATTATTCTGGGTTTTTGCTTTTGCACTAGCGAGCTAAGGGTTATAATCATGATAATAAGCTTTGCTGACTGTGGGCTTTTCATTTATTTGTTTGGAGAGCACAGAGGGCATGAACAAATATATTGTTAGTTTCTGATTTACAGGTCTGCAGAATGGGATATTCAATGCACAGACAAAACAATATAAGTTTGCATTATGCTGCTGCCAGCCTCTGGTACACACCGTGTCTGTTTGCCTCGACTGGATGCTCTCTTGAATACTTCTTGCTCATTGATGCGTCTGCCTCACATTTACTTGTTGTACGCGGCTCCATCATTTATCAGAACAGAAATCACAACAATCAATAGTAAACACAGATAGCGGGGAAATTAAATATCCCTCATGCTGATCAAGATATTGTCTTCCCGCGAAATCACAATTTTTGCGATTTCAGATAGCTGGGCCAATCTTAATGTGATTCTCAGCTTTTTTTCATTTTCTGTGGGAAGTAATCCTGAGATAACGTTGTCGGTGCTAAGCTTGTGTAATATGTGGCACGCATGGAGAGAGACTGTACCCTACCAGTCCAGCCGTTGTAGGCCAGAGTAAAGGCTATGAATACAGGAAGAGAGGAGCAGGTGCTGTCGCATTGGTGGAAGCCCCACTGCCCTGTGGGAGATCCATACAGAGGGGTAGAGGGGGGTGGACGTGGGGGGTGGACGTGCTGGACAGGGCCCGGGGTTATTACTCTAATTGACACTTCACCTCACACGCATGCACATGCTCCCCAGGGGCCAATCAGAGAGGCTCGATTTGGGAAGAGGGTGGTGGGAGAGGAGGGAGGGTGGAAGGCTGGCACAGGTGCTGCTGGTGAGTGTATCTGGGGTGTAATTGCACTGGTGATATTTGTCTATCTGGGTGTCACGCCACCAGACGCCCACTGTCCAAAACACACGCACACATGCACACACTCACAGAGCCCATTAACCCTACAGGTCCTATTGAGAGTAGCGTTCCTTTGAAAGCCTTCAGGGCCTCTGTGTTTTACACACTGACTATAATGATGCACAGAGGTGCTGCGTGGGGCTCGCTGGTGTCCAACAACAGTAATTGAGAGACAGGGGAGAGGGAGGGGGGGGGGGGGGTCTCACTGGTGGGCTTTACCAAAGGAGGTCAGCATGGACAGCATGTAATTTATGTTGGCCAGAAACCTTGTATCTCCATATTTCAACTTTATATATATATATATTATTTTATTCCCTTTTTTTCCCAAGTTTCAGAATTGGCTTCTAGTTAGTTGTGAGCTTGTAGATCTGTTATTCTTGCTATTTTTAATAAAGACATTAAGTGATAGTAGTATTAAAAGTATTAACAAGAGCTTGTGAGTAAATGCTAACTACATTGGAGCCATTGGAACGCAGGTTTTTTTCCATTTCTTGAAAAGTAACAGTAGTGGTTCTCAAAGTTGGGTCCTTGAGTACATTCCAGAGGGTCTCTACCATTATGACTTGATATAAGTAATTATAGTAATTATAATATAATAACTTCTTTAAAGGGCCACTGAGCACTATAACTATAAAGATATACTTAAAGAAATCGTTCTAGGTAAAGTGGATGGGAGTTGACATCACAACTATAACCATAACAATATTATTATAGAGCTCATTGTGAATGGCTCTTATCCCTACTGTATATTTGCTATTTGAAAATAGCAGAAGTAGTAATATAAATAGTGTTTTTGAAACAACCCTGGCACAAAATAATTTCAGATGGGGGTCCATGGCCAAATGTATATGAATTTGGGGGTCCTTGACATGAGAATCATTGAGGCCGACCTTCAGGAATCACATCGTTGTAACAATGTCTATTCTTCTTAGGTCTGATGTCTGTTCTTTCTCGTGTGTGTGTGTGTGTGTGTGTGTGTGTGCGTGTGTGTGTGCGTGTGTGTGTGTGTGTGTGTGTGTGTGTGTGTGTGTGCGTGTGTGTGTGCGTGTGTGTGTGTGTGTGTGTGTGCGTGTGTGTGTGCGTGTGTGTGTGTGTGTGTGTGTGCGCGTGCAGTGTGTTATCGAAGGAGTACCAGACTGTATTGAGCCTCATCTCTCCCGTTGTGCAGCAGCATAAGACCACCCTGGTGCCAGCAGTTCCCCAGCTCAACATGTGTGACTTGGCTGTGATGGTGAGAGTCATGCACTCCATGCATTTACACAAAAATGACTAATTTATTATTTTATTTACTTATTTACTAGTTTTCTTGGTGCAGTGTACCAAAGTAGCAGAGTTTCATGTCAAATAATACATATTTGAACTGAGTCCATTTTCAAGTCTACTCGCATTGTCTCGTGAAAGGATAATTACAAAAAAGTGTGTGTGTGTGTTTGTGTGTGTGTGTGTGTGTGTGTGTGTGTGTGTGTGTGTGTGTGTGTGTTCAAAGTCACATGTGAAAAGTTTTCATTAGTGCAGATGAGCTTTTTGCTTTTCATTTCATTTCATTTTCATTCTTTTCTTATACATCAGATACACAATTAAGGATTAAAGCCTTTACTATATGAAACAACTGAGTCGTTAAACCCTTCTGTGTACCAATGTTTCTCATTTCCTCTGCATTCAGTCAGCAGTGGGCCTGAGGATGTTTTTCCACTACACCAGTCTTTTATGTTCATATGCTTACCAATATTTTCCTAATCTCCTTATGAGGTAAAATTATAGCGTACCGTATATCAGAAGTCATCACCCTATTGGAAACCTTTTGTTGCTGATTGTTTCATGCATTTATATTAAGTCAATTTAATTTAATTATAGCTTTGTTTCCTAAACTTGTACGGCTCTCACAGAGCTCTTATTTTGGGGGGGGGGTCCCCAAATTATTTATTTTATTTTATTTTATTATTTTGCAACTGAATGGAAAATGGAAATGAAGAGTTTACATAGTACATTTCCTTAATGATTATATCTGGTTATTATTAAGGTTATTTTTTAAGTCAGTTTGTATTGGGAGTGGGGAAGGGGGCGGGGCGGGCGTGGGTCTTCATACATGGAGCACACCGAAGACATTGAGAACCCCTGCTCTAGTGTGCATCATTCTTACACCAGCAGTGCCCCCTTGTGGGGAATAGAATAAACAGCATGCACTGCACAATTCTAACTGAACTAATGGATCTCCGTCCACTCATTCTCTCTCTCTGTAACAGAACTGGGCCCCAGCAGGATGTGAGAAATTAGGAAAGTGCCTTAAAGCTCCAGAGTCTAAGCCCTGGAAGTGTGACTGGCCTCACTAAGTGCACATGCCTGAGCCAGAGAAGAAGCAGTGACGTCATCTCTGTGGGGACTGCGGGGCTCGTGCCCCCATGAAGAAAACACCTTTTTTGTCCTCACTGTCCGGACTGTTTACGTTTGCACAGTTCAGAAATTCAAATGCAAAGGAGTGCGGGGGGCGGGGCGGGGCGGGCCCTTGTGACAATTATAAGAACTTTTCGTCTCTGAATTGAAGCATCAGATGAACTGTGCGTCTAACCCTGCCGATGAAGAACCAATCCAATGTGTTAAATGAATGTGAACTGTTTTGACATGCAGAAAACGACTATAATAAGGTGTCCTGGATCAAGACTCGTACAAATCCAGTCCCATTGCCCAATGCCCTGCCAGTGCCAATCCATATTTAACCATATATCAACAACTGAAATAAGTCATTGTGATCTCAAATAGTTATGTTCTCACCCCTGTTGCTGTTTGTGTACAAAATATAAGACATTTATATAAGACACAATGTGTGGATTCTCACCAACTTGGAAAAGAGTTAGGTCATCAGTATTTATTTATTTAACTTTTAAGATATTATTTTGGCTTTTTCTGTCTTTATTGATAGTATACAGTAGTTTGACAGGAAATGGGGAGCGAGAGTTGTGGAGTGACACAGCAAACGTGGTCTGGATTCGAACCTGTGGCACACTGTCGGACTATATTGCAGCCTAGGTGCCCGGCCTGAATACTGATACTGATTATTCCAACGTCGTGGGCCAGGAAATAAGTATGTTTTGATGGTGAGTCTTATTTTCAATTCGATACACAATTTATTTTCTTCACATTTCTTCCCAATGGCCATGTCATTATTAGCAAGGACAGTGTTAAGTTTAGTCTGGGTTAATTAATTTACTTTGGTTAATGTTGGACATTATTACTATGTTTAGTTTAGTTAAGTTTAGGCCTGGGTTGAATGAAGTTACTATAGTTAAAATTGGGCATGCCTAATTTTACCTAAAGAATATAAATGAAACCCATGCCTAATCTTAACCGTAACTAGAAATGCACTCTGTCGAGTGCATACTTGCTTGTTGCACACTAGTAGGCCATACTGTAGCACAACACACTAAAACAGAAACACAGTTCACAAAAGCCTAATGACAAACATATAAAGTATAACACTGTGCAGGAGGATACTAAACGCACACCAGTCTTAGTAGTGGTGCCAGCTCACAGCAGAAACATCTAAAGAGATGAGTCTTAAAAAGACTGTGTGCGCTGTGCGGCCACTTGTCTTTTTAAGACTTAGCTCTTTAAACATATAAAGTATAACACAACAAAATAAAAAATATTATTTATTCATTATCAAAACCCTACATTTATTATTCATACATATGACATTGACTTTTCTATTATAAAATAACAAAATTATTTATTTGCTTGTGTTATTCAAATTATCAGCCTATAAAAAGCAATGGTGGAAAAGCAGCACCTTGAGTCTGTTTTCACGGCTGCACCAATACAGTTGTGATGACAAGTTAAGGACTGTCATCTCTTTGGCTCCAACCATTTGGGCACAGCTCTCCTGTTTGCTTTTGGCCTGGGGTTAAGTATGCTACCCCTCCCACCCTCCATTTTCACAGGGTCCCATTCATCATCTTTGTCCTCTGTGCTGACCTGGAGGCCCAAGGAAGTCCCAGGTGTACACCCTTCTCACTTCTCTAGTGACAGAAAAGCTGACAAGCCTCTACAAAACACTCCACTGGCGTGGGCTCCTCAGCCCCTGGGTCCAGCCCCATAAATCTGCACTCTGCCCAGGCGGTATACCTCCCCTGCGTCTAGGCAGAACTTGTGGCGCTATCCTCCAGAGATGTCTACAATTACAATTTATAATTTAGGCTTTTAACAGATGCTCTTATCCAGAGCACATCTTATCACTTATTTAGGCTAGTGTAAGCCTCTGGATAGGGTCCCTGCCCAGGCTTCATATATGGAGCTGTCCTGTTCTGACATCACAACACTCCATATTTGGGCATGCCTGACACTTTTGCCCCTACTGCTACTCATAGTCACACACATAGGTTAACAGTTTAACACAGACATTGCTGTTCCTTGGAGTGGTTGCACCACTCAAAAACTGTTAAGTCATTTCCTACACGGCTTAAGGGGAACTTACTTCACCAGGAAGCAGGCACAGATAGTGCTGTTGAGGACATTGCAACAAAAACAGAATTTGTTTTACCCTAACCGCCATGGATGTTGATACAGCCTTTCTCAGATCTGTGAGGGGCATTGTGAAACTAGCAGAGATGGTGAGATATTATGTATATAATGTTGGGTTCAACAGCTTCTATTATTACAGAGCATAAGTAGAGTATATCTAATTTCTTTACATACTACCTAAGATTTGTTTATTGATAAATATTCTGTGTCTCTCATGGTATTAGGATGGATCATGTAAGCCAAGGGATCATGGCAAGAAAATATTTTACCGTTTAATTTAACATAGTCAATGTGGAATACATGGATATTTAATATTTTGCATCCAATGTATGCAAAGGAAATGTGGTCCTCGTGGGAAAATTATCTTCTAGTTCTATTGATTGAACATGTCCTTGCATGATGTGTTAGCGATTTGCACTGATGTGATTTGCTTGATCAATGGTTGTGATAATCACAGGCTGATAATATTGTAACATGCAACATAGGCTACTGTAGTAGATTGTGTTACTGTCTACTGGACATATTCTATGTGGTTAAAATTCAGTCACAAGCTTTAACAACACTTTAACCCATTTTGGGCGGGAACCCCTTTTGGTGTTGTATGTTATGCTTTAGCTATTGAAAAATAGCAGATCTACAAGCTCATAGCGTGCCACCGAGTGGCGCACTACGAGCTTGTAGATCTGCTATTTTTGAAAAATCGAAGAACCACTGACATAGAAACATAGCTTTTTAAGAAAACTGTCAGGATGTAGAAAACCTTTATAGAATGTTTCACAATTTATAGTTGTTTTGTTCAGTGAAAAATACTAATTGGATTTATTTTATTTCCCTCCTGTTCAGCTGACTCTGTTTGTGGCGCTCATGTGCTTCTCGGCAGCATCCAGACCCAAGTACGTCGCAGCTACAGTCCTGGAGTTTCTGGTCACCAGTCTTCTACTCTTATTATACACACTGAAGCTGAACAAGAAGCTGACTTTCTTCTTCTGGCCTCTCATAGTAAGACATATCTATCATCATACCCAGTGACAATACTTGTAACAAAGTACATATATATTAGGGGTGCACCATTATGAAATTATGACCGATATCCGATTATTCGCAGGGTCATATCTGCCAATACTGATTCTGACCGATTCCGATATTATACATAGGACCACTATGCGAAACAAGTGGGTGGGTTTGGTCCAAAACCTGTAAATAAAGTATTCAATCAATCAATACTAGCATAATACTTTTCCAAGTGTCTGTTTTCACAACTGAATGACTACTGAATTAGATGAGTACACCAATTAAATGTAGATTTCTTTTACATTTTTATGTATTTTTTGTTCAGGAAAACCGATTATTTTGAGACCGTTCCTATACTGATATGGCATTTTTATGGTGGATATGGCCAATTCCGATTATGCTACCGATTAATCGTGCATCCCTAATATATATTGCTATTATGCAAGGTGGTCTAATGAGTGAGAGACAACCATTTGGTCTTTTTACGTTTCTGCACGTGCCTGAAGAAGGTCAGTAGACCGAAAGCTTGCAAAATGAATACTTTGATTGTGCGCAGATCTGAGTGTATCCCTTTGTGACTCCAGCACCTCACTTAAGTTCTTTCAGCAGATGAGCGGTGGTTCATTTTACATCTTTGTCTTTTCATGTTTCAAAATGTTTCCTCTTTTCAGGATGTGTTCAATTCAGTGTTTGGTGCAGCGCTTGTGCTCGTCTTCAGTCTGATGGCCGTGTCTACTTACACTGTGAGGAACACACTGGGTGGAGGGGTGAGATTGTCCATCAATAATAATTATCATTGGATTGTGACATTTTAGTGGACTTATTTGAAGATACACAGACTTTTTTTAAATGTGTTTTCTTCTTCCAGATCGTGGGTTTAATGGCAGTGGTGCTGTTGTGTGGAGACGGTTACATATTATTCAACAAGATCACATTCAACAAGTCGAGAAAAGAAACACAAGTTGTAACGGTTTCCTCAGTTAGCTGATTTGGGTTGCCAGGTATGCAGGCGTGTACCTACCAGAGAGGAACTTTGCCTCTCCTTTTTTTGCGTAGCCAGGTGGAAAGGAAATCGGACACAATAAGGACTCAATAAAAATAATAAAGAACCCTTAAATTAGATTGGATCAGTCTCGTGTATTTGAACCAGGGTGGGTAAGGTTAAACATATTTGCTTTCAATGAAAACAAAAAGCATCAAACATAAATGGTATTCAAATATGAAACCCCAAAACAATATATAGGCTACTCAAGGTTTTCAATCAATAGCAAAAAAATTACTTTACATTAGCCTATAGCAAATATTCATGATTTGGTAACTTATGCCAAGATCTGTGTGTAGTACTGTGTACAGAACTTCTTTTCAAGAATTGTTAATTTCATATGTAATGGCAAGCTCAAACTGTACTTTGCCACTCGGCTGGACACATAGAAACCGTTTTTGACGCGTATATAATATAATGTCCAGGCATTGACTGCTGTTGGGTGAGGTTCCCCGGCCCCTAATTGTGAATATGATGAGCAATTATCAAAGGGAGCCATAGTTCAATATTAAGTCATAAATTATTACAGTGCTTCTTGAAGCAGGAAGAGCTTGGATATGGGCCGCTCCAACTGCCCTGTCCTTGTCTTCAACTGAACTGAACGTACGAATCCTTTCCTGTCCGGTAAGGTCCTTGTCACCTTTCCCATGATCCATGATCCACGAGGAGCATTTTGATCCATGACAACAACAATGTCCCCTGTCATGTAACTCCTGTGAGGCTTCGTCCACCTTTGTCTGTATCTATCCAGTGGTCCAGTGCTGCATTCACACTCCCTTTCCCCTTCAAAATGGGGTTTTCAGTTTCTGCTCAGACAACTAGACATGATCCTCACTCTAGCACCATAGAATGATTTTCATGCCAGTTGTGTGACTGTCAGTTCTTGATCTCCAGGATGGAGGGGTTGTGGTCCAGGATATTCAGGATGATCTTGTCCATGTACTGCCGCAGACGGAAATTGATTTCTTCCTGCTCCTTCAGGGCACCCATTAACTGGTCTCTGGAGGCATTGTCTATATCTCTGCAGATATAGACAATGCCAGTTGTGTGACTGTCAGTTCTTGATCTCCATATAACACGTCAAAAGATATGGGGTTCCTAAAGTTTGCTAGTAACAGGCACAAACTAACAAATTGGCGCTCTGGTGGAGTGATTACAGCTGTGAGCATGAAAGTGGCTGATAAATGTGTGCAAAAATGTGTAAATAGTGACTTAGGTGTTTGCATAAAATGAGTTTAGTCATATTATCTGTTGAGTCAAAACTCAGAAATGGACCACAAATCTGGTCAGCATGACAACTCAGACCTCAGAAACTACATCTCCCATAATGCAGCAGCAAGATGGCTGCTCGTTACTTGATTAGGAGCACCTTAAAAGGAATGGAGGTTCAGTCATTCTCAAAAAACAAACTAATGCAAACCGCAAGACTACTCAAGAGCTCTACCTCCAAAGATGCCAATGGTCGGTGATGTTTTGTTTATTTACACTTGTGTATGCACTGCAGTACTGTTAGTTGTGGTTAAAATCAGGCTAATTATGAATAGTAGGTTAAACTGTTTCCATTTGAAGTGGGGAAGGAACACATTAACACTGCAGTATTGCCTTCATTTCTATTGACAAGTTTAAAAGTATAACTTTACAAAATAAAATGTTAAAATGATTTGAGAATTTGAAAGACTGCTAAAAATGTGGACAATTCATGTTAAAGGTTTAAAATGCCTTGTTCAATTAGAGCTGCTCTACAAGCTTAAAGTTCAGCTATTTTTCTTCACTTATTCAAGTTCAAATGCTATGTTTACTTAACTTTAATAATTTATCCAAGCTTAAAGGGTAAAGTAGTTTGAAATGTTTAATTTGTTTAAAATGTTGACTTTCATGTTAATTTAAAAGACTCAATTCAGGCATTCATTGTTTAAAAATACTAATTGTTTAAAGGACATGCTTATTTAAGAATATTCAATGTTTAAAATCAAGAATGGTTAAAAAGAGAACCTGCTGTTTTTGAAAGGATTATCATTTGTTGGTTGGCATTGTTGTTAATCTTTGTTTCTCTGTGTTCAAAGGTTTTCAACCTAACTGAAATGACCAGCCAATCAGCAATGAAGCCAACAATGAGAATAAAAGTTGGAAAATAAAGAATCATTGGATTGAGTTGGAAATTTGGAGTTGCGTCCTTTTATGTCATTTGGAGTGGAGCAGAGTTGACTTGACATTATCACCAGCTGCATATTAATCTGCTGCAGTGTGCTATGAAATGTAAATATGTGTCTACACACACACACACACACACACACACACACACACACACACACACACACACACACAGGACACCAGCAAGTATAGCCTACATGGCACACTGTTTTGTTTGGAAGTAAAAAGGTTCATAATGATGTAACTCCAAATGTGGACAAGAAATCGAGAATAATTGCTCCATTGATTAGAAATTGATAGGCCTAATTCAAAATAATTATGCTCCTCAATTGACTGAAATGGCTCTATTTTTTGTACGTAAATGAACAGAAACAACGATGATTCGGACAATATAGAACATCACCAAACCCAGTACTGTTTTTTTTTTCTTTTTGAAAATCAGCATCCACAGATTCAGTTTTCTTCCTAATAAAAATGGCAAAATGAATAGGAAGTAAAGAGTAATAATAATTAAAAAAACAAACATAAGGGGCAAGCTAAAAAAGTGGTATGTGGTACTATAAATATATACAGTTTTTCAAAAGAAGAATACCGTTTTGAAAAAGTGTTTCATACCGCTTTTAAAACGGTATACCATTTTGAAAAATGTTATGTGCTGTTCCTGGGAATGGTATGTCATCCCAAAAATGGCTTAAATACCACTTTTCAAAGTTGTATACCGTTTTGATAAATCGTTTATACCACTTACAGTATGCCATGACAATAAGTAACAGTGTAATAACTGTAATAGTGTAATAGTAAAATAAGTAATAACTGTATAGTGTAATAGTATAATAAGTGTAATATGTGTAATAGTGTAGTAAGTACAATAGTATAATAAGTGCAATAGTATAATAAGTGTAATAGAGTAATACGTGTAAAAAATGTAATAAGTTTAATAGTGTAAAAACTGTAATAGTGTAATAACGTAAGTGTAATAGTGATGATTGATTTTCGTCCAAAACTAATATATATATCGTTAAACCATGAAAAATTACATACTATAGGGTTAGGGTTAGGGGTTTGATTTTAGTCAATTGTTTATCGTTGAAAATCATGAAAAATGTAATTTGACCAAAACCATGAAAAACTACAGTCTATAGTATGCTGTGAAATAGTAACTGTAAGTAGCAGTTTGTGCAGCTCTCGTCCATAGCTCCAATGTGTTGCATTTTGAGCTATGTTACAGATGACTTCCGGGGCTTGCATGAATGCAGACCAGCCTTGTCTTTAGCGTAAATAAAAAGAACATTTTTGCTACTCACCAATTAAAACAACGGCGTGTTGTGTCATTAGAAAACCTACTTTCCTTAGTGGAAGCACTCTGAGCCCCCCACCGCACGTATAAACGGCACTTTTTGGGCAAAAAGGGATTGTTTTCCACCGGAAAGAAAATACTTTGTTACTCTGCTGGGCCCTCTACCGGTATTGCACAGAAGTAAAAAAAAAAATATGATTTTCGTAATTTTTCATTGTTGAAAGCCATGAAAAACAACATACATGACTAAAAAAGTGATTTCACATTACTACTTATTTGCTGCAGCTAAGGCTGCTAGGGGTCACGTCATTTACTTTGCCAAAACAACAAAGAATAACACAAAGAAAAACACAAATCAAGGTACAGGAATGGAGCTCCTCGTTGACTGGGATGGGGTTCAATTCCCTACTGTGCCCTACTCATTGTGTTGGCCTTTACATTTTCATTTAATTGTTACATCTATTATACAGGCACATGAAGACAACAGCTGTATAAGCTTTACCGGATTTAAAGGTATAACAACGTTTAGACTTTCCAGGTCTAAATGGGTTTAAGTCGAGGACATTAGACTCGTGTACAATACCATAACAAAATGTATACAGATATAGCCAAAGGCATGGCTGAAACCCACAATTAATGTAGTTAATTGAACTGAGGATGGTGTTTTTATCCTGAAATAAAAAGGTGTCTATATAATAATAGTAATATAATGTGGAGACTGGAGACGCTGAAGATAAAATCATAACTGTACAGGGAGGCAAGTGGACACTTAAAACTGTTGCAGGCTAGTTAGGGTGAATAAAAAGACAGGAGGGGAAAGAAGCATACAGTATATAGACGTGCTGCAGCGTGACAGCTTGGCTGACAACACTGCAGAGCTCAAGAACCTGATGTTGGATAGGAAATTGTGGAGGGCAGCGATCCAGGAATCCCGAGTTGGTGTTGGCTAGACCTCACTCTCGCAGCAAATATAATGGGGGTCAACGGCAGCTCTATGGCACACAAAAATCACTTTCACCTAGAAACTCCAACTCCAACTGCAAAATTTGTGCAGTTATGGAAACAGCTCTTTGTGTTTATGCAAGAAAATGTAACACATTTATTTATTTACATATTGTGTGCATGCACATTGTACTTTGATACATTTTGTGAAAATAAAGCAATTTGAAAGAGAGAAGTTATCAAGTATCATTAATGTCGTAATTTTATCTACTGGCCCCTGGCCCCTTGCCATTTTTGTAATGTGGCCCACAGGTAAATCTATTTGAGTATCCCTGGGTTAGAGTATTAAAAGAAACACAAAGATGGCTATGTGAAATAATTGCATTTTATCCTGAACTAGCCTGACACGGGGAAGATTTTATCACTGCATTCACACTACAGGACAGAGTTCCAGGTGGTTCCCCCAGTTCTTGACCAAAGAACAGCACGAGCCATCAAGTCCAATCAGTCATAAACGCTTCTACTTAAACCCAGAGGTCTAGACCAAAGGCAGCTGGGAATTGCCTTCCCAGCAGTGCCAGTTTCAGGGATGTTATGGTAGTTAGAATATCATAATTATACTGAGTCTAATATAGCAACTCATAATGTAATAACGGCACATAATGTAATAACAGTTCATAATGTGATAACCTAAATGTAGTAAAGGCCCATAATGTAGGCTAATAAGGTCACAATGTAATACATCATGAGAGCATAACATAATAATGGATTTTTGCATAATGTAATCATGTAATAATGTGTTACATGTAGCCGCTCAATTCACAGTTAATAATGTAATTACGGGTCATATTGTTGAGAAAAGTTTTACATCGTATCAGTATCATGTCAGTATCACAGGCAGTATCATTACTGCCCGGAACTGGGCCTTGATGATCAGGCTTTCAACACTGGGTAGACCACACTTCTGCAGGACCTCAAGATTTGACACCTTGTCCTACCACACTTGATGAGCTTATAGGTTATTAGTTCATAATGAATCGTTATTGTTGAGTTAAAACTCATAAATGGAGCATGGATCTTCTACAAGACACCTCAGACAACTTCTACAGTCTCAACAACTACATCTCCCAGAGTGCATCAGCTGCTAGATGGCTGCTGGTGCTCATTTGCCTGATTGAACACCTGTTAAAGGCTGATGGTGGTGACACTCAAACAAATATCAAACAAGATGGCGGAATAAACAAACCTATAAAGGCTGATACAGACAGCCACAGACACACACGTCCTTGTGTTTATTAATATAAGCCTTTATAACCAACCAAAGGGTGAAATAATGCACGTGCGTGCGTGCGTGAGTGCATGAGTGCGTGTGTGTGTGTGTGTGTGTGTGCGTGTGTGTGTGTGTGGTGCACACAGCAGTTACATCAACAGTGGATGATCCAAACACAAATCAATCTGACTAACGGACCAATGACGGACGGACTAGTTGAACAGGTGACCGGATCCAGTGGGCGGGGCTTTGGATTTAAATAGGAGCGGCCATGTTTTTTCCCAGCATGCTGTTTGGTTTGGGATCCACTTCATGCTGTCTGTGAGCAGAGCTGTTTGTTCCAAGGTAAGAAGCGTTTGTTTGAGAAACACGGTTTTATCCTTGAGCACTGTTGTTGTTTAGACATTAAGATGATTTATAGGACTGTTTATTGTTTAAACAGAGTATTTATAAGACTGTTTATTGTGACACTAAATGGACAACAATGTCAGCAATGTTTGTCCTTTTATAGGACTCGTTCTTTGGCCTTGGGCCTCGATCACACAAAAAACTGTTTTGTCTTGTCTGTTTAATGGCCGCCCCAATGCATTTCCAATGGGAGGCACATGCTTTGACCAAACATTTGTGTTTGATTTTGGGGGGCAATCAAACGCATGCAGGCAGAGCCCAGAACATTATGCTTATGTGTGACTGAGGCCTTGGGCCTTGATCGCAACAAAAGCATTGTCTTGTCTGTGAAAATGGCTGATCTACAAGCTCACAATGCATTGTGAATGTGATGTGACACATTGTGAGCTTTTAGATCTGCTATTTTCAAAAGGGTTTTTTCTGTTCAAAATGACCAAGTATGCAGATTGTCCCATTTGAAATGTTTTACATTTTGATGCCAAAACCTTTTAACTTTGACTCAAGTTATATAATGTAGATTTTGAAGTTTAGATTTTTTTTTACCAATATCTTAAAGGGACAATTCACTTTAAAAAACTAACTTTTTGTCATTGTATTATCTACTCGGGTTTATGTGAACACTACAGACAGTTTTTAAGTTAAAATGCTAAAAAGCTAAAATGAATATTTAAATACTGAATCAAGCAACTTAAAAGCTGTCTGCAGTGTTCACATAAGCCTGAGTAGACGATAAAGTGAAATATTATATGAATTTTACAATGTATGAAATCTGGATAAAGAGTAATGTTGTTTTTATTTATGTCTTGCAGGTTAATCATGTGACCTTGGTGTCATGTGTGACCTTGGATGGGGTCATCAGGAGATGGCTGGTATTGATAATAGAGTGTCTACTCGGCTGAGCTGAAACGTATAACGGTGTCAACGAACGCTCCCTGAGATTACGAGGCGTACGGTGCTCGGGACGTATTGTGCCATACAACCTACGCGGCTCTATTAATACCGGCTATCTTCAACTGAGCGACGGAAGCCCCCCAATGGTATGTACCTGGATTACATGTGGCTGTAGTAGAAACAAGGGCAGTGTCACCATTACATGTCAAGTTGACCATTCATTGTCATACATATGATTTTACATATGTTTGGGTGAAAAACCTTACTGAGGTTTTTATGTGTTTTTAGTATTTCAATGTGTCCATGATTTCATGGACACTTCCTACCCAGACTAAATTCCCATAATGCTTTGGTGCACTGCTCCTTGTGCATAGGGGAGGGCTGTCTTACTGAGACAACATGTAGTCTAGGGAGGAAGTGAGCCCATTGTCCATGACATCATGGAGCCCATGGACACTTTTGAAATACTACATATATAAAAACGACGATTACCCACATAAAAAACCCAGGAAAGTGTTTCTTGTCTCCCAAACATCATTAAAATAAGCTCTCGCGTTGCAAAAGGGGTGAAGTCGCCGTTTAATGGGTTGAATCATTAAAGCTGCTATAAGCAATATGTCAAATGTAATTACTTTAAATAAAATTGGTATTCAGACTGCCAGCAATGGGTAAAACAATATTGTCTCTGACACATCTTGGGGCCACAATCTGCATTCAAAGATGTTCCTAGCTTTGTCATTGGTCGATTTGCCTGTCTACTTCCTGATTGGTCAGTCATTTTGACCGGGTTCTTTTTTTTTTCTCTGACCAATGACAAAGCTTCTAGGAATATCTTTGACTGCAGATTGTGGCCCCTAGATGTATCGCAGAGACTAAATCATGTGTGTTTTACTCATTGCTGAATGAAATAAAAATCATTAAAATTGACATTATTGCTTATAGGAGCTTTAATCACAATTTGTGACAATAATAAAGTAAGATATTGGTGACACAGCTTTCAGTGACTGTTATGACTTACAAAATGTCATCCTGTAGGCCGACAACTAAATAGATATATTTTTTTCTTGTCATTTCAGAACGTGAAGCTGACAAGGCGACGTCGGTATTGAAGGTACAGTGCTGTTGCCACTCCTGGGTGCTGTTGGCAGTGAAGGTTAGTAATGAACCTTTTGATTCCTGATGCTTGTGTAAGTGGGCTACATGCTACCATACCATAGGTTGTCATTCGCACCGTGTATCGTTTCACGCAATCTGTGTATAATGCCACTCTACATCACATGCCGCAATGTGATTTATGTATTGTTTAACATAATTTACGGGTAAAGCTGTCGCGTCACGTCACATCACATTATGTATGTTCTGTTGTAGTCTTTCTGTGCTGTTTTCTGTGTCGAGTTATTAGAATTTCTATTTCCTTTCTCTTTTAATAAAAAAAAGTTTTTTTTATTTATTTCTCCTTGCCCATTGCCCTAGTTCTTCACTAGTGGACTGTGTGTACAAAATGTGATTTGGCGTCATGCGACTTATTTCCGGTATCATTATGGTAGCATGTAGCCTGCTTAACACTGTTTACAGCCTTCTATGCTGTAGATCTGTCCAAACTAACAGGATGAAAATTATGGCAGATTTTCTTCGTTGGTTAGTTTGTTTTGTTTAGTGCTGATATTGAAGGTAAGTGGGCGTAGTTTATTATCTTTTGATGTCGGGCAGAAACCTTGTATCTCCATAGTTCAACCTTTTGTAAATTAATTTCCTTACTTGGTCATGCTACAGTGTCACACACTAAAGTAGCAAATAGCTGATCTACAAGCTCACGATGCAAAGATCATCCATTATTGAATATAACCTATTAGTATCGAACATGCACGGTTTCTACCCCGACCTTTCATCTTCTCTTCTATTCTTTGCTTTAATAAAGTTATTGTTTTTTCTGGTCAGAGTTTTTAATCGCATTTTGCTTTATTTTTCATAAGTCATTTCTTTCTTTCCTATCTATCACTAGTTCTTCACTAGTGTATGTGGTGCGTGTGTCGGGTCGTGTCTCTCATACAGTTTCTAATCATTTGATTGGAGCTGTATCGTTTCACGTCATTTGCGTTGTGTCATTTGCTGGTAAAGCGCCATCACGTCAGTTCACATCAGATATGAACACAGGCCGGTATGTGATGTGCATTTATGTGATATTTTTATGTGATTATTTCACAAATTGCAGATAGCTCGTTGCACGCCATGCACTCTGTTCATTGCTCTTGTGTTCTAATGTCATCCTCAGTGTTGTATGTATGTTGTGTTCTCATGTTCATAGTGTTGCTGTATTGCTGACAAATACTGGGGTCCAAAGAATGCTTCTGCCATTGCATAATTTGCACCTCGTATAATTTGTCAATCGTCCACAAATGGCATAAATTGTAATGTATATTTAAATGTGGGCAATTCTTTTGAAAACATGTAGATTTTAAAATAGAAATGTGGGACAACTGGCTAGAAAGACTGGCCACAAACCTAAGGCCAACTGCTTGGGCGGAGACCAAGAATCTTTTTGTTTTGTTCATGTTCATAAAGCGCTCCAAGTGCTTTAAGTGAGAAGTCCAGCAGCAAACCTCTAGGTCATAAGAGCATTGTTTGTGCTATATTATCAGATCCAATTTGTGAGTATAAAGCTTCATCTAAGCCCACATCACATATGAACACAGGCCCGGTATGTGATGTGTGTTTATGTCTCGTATCATTTCACATTGGTGAGTAAGGCTTCATCACGTCATCCCCACATCACATGATGAATTTAGGGTTAGGGCTAGGGTTAGGTATGTGATGTGGATTGATGTGATGTATGTCTTTTATAATGTGTGAGTGAAGCTTCATCGTGTCAGTTCACATCACATTATGTGGTGTGTATTGATGTGATTTATTTATGCTGCCATTTGCAGCTAAAACTTAATTCATGCCGGTCAGTAGGCGAGGCATTGACGATGGGCCTATGACCCAAAGGTTTTCTGCTGCACTTTTCACTTTTAGCACTTTGCAGCTCTTTATGAGCACGGAAAAATTAAATATTTTCTTAGTTTATGTCTGAGGAGTTTTCCTTAGTCTTCTTCTCGATTTCAATTGTAAGATATAATCATGGCTATCATTTATAGTCCATTATGATTCAAATTATTATGAATGTGATTGCTTTTGGACCTGTAAATTACAACAAAACAAACTAAGGCACTGGTGTGGTACTACTGGTTTACCAGAATGGGGTTCAACTCCCTGCGGTGCCCTCAATTTGTTGTATTTACATGGTTCATTTTCTGCTCATTGTTGCCTTTTCAGAGATGATAACCCCCAGGTTCTTTACTGCGTTTGTACTCTACATTTGGGTTACAAGTCTATTTAGGGACAAGCCCGAAGGTACTCTTGGTTTTCTCTTCTCCTTCCACCAAAAATGGCAGTCCACGGTCACACTCGGCAGTCAGTTGGGGGTTGCGGGTCCATATTAGAAGTCCATGGAACTTTTTTCAGTATGCCGTTTTTCATTTTAGAGGATTTGAAAAAATAGACTAATCATTCCAAGATCATGGGCTATAGCCCATGGTCCAAAATGATGAGAAACGAGGCTAACTTTTTTTTTCAAAATTTCAAAAAACATGGGCTATAACTCATCGTTTTTGTCATTTCGTCATTTTTTTCAAATCCTCAAAAATGATGAAAAACGGCGCGCTATAGTATGCCGTACGACATGGGCTATAGCCCACGGTCCAAAATGATGAGAAACGAGGCTAACTTTTTTTTCAAAATTTCAAAACCCATCGTTTTTGTCATTTCGTCATTTTTTTCAAAAATGATGAAAACCTGCGCGCTATAGTATGCCGTACGATATGGGCTATAGCCCACGGTCCAAAATGATGAGAAACGAGGCTAACTTTTTATTTCAAAAAACATGGGCTATAACCCATCGTTTTTGTCATTTCGTCATTTTTTTCAAATCCTCAAAAATGATGAAAAACGGCGCGCTATAGTATGCCGTACGATATGGGCTATAGCCCACGGTCCAAAATGATGAGAAACGAGACTAACTTTTTTTTCAAAATTTCAAAAAACATGGGCTATAACCCATCGTTTTTGTCATTTCGTCATTTTTTTCAAATCCTCAAAAATGATGAAAAACTGCGCGCTATAGTATGCCGTACGATATGGGCTATAGCCCACGGTCCAAAATGATGAGAAACGAGGCTAACTTTTTTTTTCAAAATTTCAAAAAACATGGGCTATAACCCATCGTTTTTGTCATTTCGTCATTTTTTTCAAATCCTCAAAAATGATGAAAAACGGCGCGCTATAGTATGCCGTACGATATGGGCTATAGCCCACGGTCCAAAATGATGAGAAACGAGGCTAACTTTTTTTTTTCAAAATTTCAAAAAACATGGGCTATAACCCATCGTTTTTGTCATTTCGTCATTTTTTTCAAATCCTCAAAAATGATGAAAAACTGCGCGCTATAGTATGCCGTACGATATGGGCTATAGCCCACGGTCCAAAATGATGAGAAACGAGGCTAACTTTTTTTTTCAAAATTTCAAAAAACATGGGCTATAACCCATCGTTTTTGTCATTTCGTCATTTTTTTCAAATCCTCAAAAATGATGAAAAACGGCGCGCTATAGTATGCCGTACGATATGGGCTATAGCCCATGGTCCAAAATAATGAGAAACGAGGCTAACTTTTTTTTTCAAAATTTCAAAAAACATGGGCTATAACCCATCGTTTTTGTCATTTCGTCATTTTTTTCAAATCCTCAAAAATGATGAAAAACTGCGCGCTATAGTATGCCGTACGATATGGGCTATAGCCCACGGTCCAAAATGATGAGAAACGAGGCTAACTTTTTTTTTCAAAATTTCAAAAAACATGGGCTATAACCCATAGTTTTTGTCATTTCGTCATTTTTTTCAAATCCTCAAAAATGATGAAAAACTGCGCGCTATAGTATGCCGTACGATATGGGCTATAGCTCATGGTCCAAAATGATGAGAAACGAGGCTAACTTTTTTTTTTTCAAAATTTCAAAAAACATGGGCTATAACCCATCGTTTTGGTCATTTCGTCATTTTTTTCAAATCCTCAAAAATGATGAAAAACTGCGCGCTATAGTATGCCGTACGATATGGGCTATAGCCCACGGTCCAAAATGATGAGAAACGAGGCTAACTTTTTTTTTCAAAATTTCAAAAAACATGGGCTATAACCCATCGTTTTTGTCATTTCGTCATTTTGTTCAAAAATGATGAAAAACGGCGCGCTATAGTTTGCCGTACGATATGGGCTATAGCCCATGGTCCAAAATGATGAGAAACGAGGCTAACTTTTTTTTTCAAAATTTCAAAAAACATGGGCTATAACCCATCGTTTTTGTCATTTCGTCATTTTTTTCAAATCCTCAAAATTGATGAAAAACTGCGCGCTATAGTATGCCGTACGATATGGGCTATAGCCCACGGTCCAAAATGATGAGAAACGAGGCTAACTTTTTTTTCCAAAATTTCAAAAAACATGGGATATAACCCATCGTTTTTGTCATTTCGTCATTTTTTTCAAATCCTCAAAAATGATGAAAAACGGCGCACGCTATAGTATGCCGTACGATATGGGCTATAGCCCACGGTCCAAAATGATGAGAAACGAGGCTAACTTTTTTTTTTCAAAATTTCAAAAAACATGGGCTATAACCCATCGTTTTTGTCATTTCGTCATTTTTTTCAAATCCTCAAAAATGATGAAAAACTGCGCGCTATAGTATGCCGTACGATATGGGCTATAGCCCACGGTCCAAAATGATGAGAAACGAGGCTAACTTTTTTTTTCAAAATTTCAAAAAACATGGGCTATAACCCATCGTTTTTGTCATTTCGTCATTTTGTTCAAATCCTCAAAAATGATGAAAAACGGCGCGCTATAGTTTGCCGTACGATATGGGCTATAGCCCATGGTCCAAAATGATGAGAAACGAGGCTAACTTTTTTTTTTCAAAATTTCAAAAAACATGGGCTATAACCCATCGTTTTTGTCATTTCGTCATTTTTTTCAAATCCTCAAAATTGATGAAAAACTGCGCGCTATAGTATGCCGTACGATATGGGCTATAGCCCACGGTCCAAAATGATGAGAAACGAGGCTAACTTTTTTTTCCAAAATTTCAAAAAACATGGGATATAACCCATCGTTTTTGTCATTTCGTCATTTTTTTCAAATCCTCAAAAATGATGAAAAACGGCGCACGCTATAGTATGCCGTACGATATGGGCTATAGCCCACGGTCCAAAATGATGAGAAACGAGGCTAACTTTTTTTTTTCAAAATTTCAAAAAACATGGGCTATAACCCATCGTTTTTGTCATTTCGTCATTTTTTTCAAATCCTCAAAAATGATGAAAAACTGCGCGCTATAGTATGCCGTACGATATGGGCTATAGCCCACGGTCCAAAATGATGAGAAACGAGGCTAACTTTTTTTTTCAAAATTTCAAAAAACATGGGCTATAACCCATCGTTTTTGTCATTTCGTCATTTTGTTCAAATCCTCAAAAATGATGAAAAACGGCGCGCTATAGTTTGCCGTACGATATGGGCTATAGCCCATGGTCCAAAATGATGAGAAACGAGGCTAACTTTTTTTTTTCAAAATTTCAAAAAACATGGGCTATAACCCATCGTTTTTGTCATTTCGTCATTTTTTTCAAATCCTCAAAAATGATGAAAAACTGCGCGCTATAGTATGCCGTACGATATGGGCTATAGCCCACGGTCCAAAATGATGAGAAACGAGGCTAACTTTTTTTTTCAAAATTTCAAAAAACATGGGCTATAACCCATCGTTTTTGTCATTTCGTCATTTTGTTCAAATCCTCAAAAATGATGAAAAACGGCGCGCTATAGTTTGCCGTACGATATGGGCTATAGCCCATGGTCCAAAATGATGAGAAACGAGGCTAACTTTTTTTTTCAAAATTTCAAAAAACATGGGCTATAACCCATCGTTTTTGTCATTTCGTCATTTTTTTCAAATCCTCAAAATTGATGAAAAACTGCGCGCTATAGTATGCCGTACGATATGGGCTATAGCCCACGGTCCAAAATGATGAGAAACGAGGCTAACTTTTTTTTCCAAAATTTCAAAAAACATGGGATATAACCCATCGTTTTTGTCATTTCGTCATTTTTTTCAAATCCTCAAAAATGATGAAAAACGGCGCACGCTATAGTATGCCGTACGATATGGGCTATAGCCCATGGTCCAAAATAATGAGAAACGAGGCTAACTTTTTTTTCAAAATTTCAAAAAACATGGGCTATAACCCATCGTTTTTGTCATTTCGTCATTTTTTTCAAATCCTCAAAAATGATGAAAAACGGCGCGCTATAGTATGCCGTACGATATGGGCTATAGCCCATGGTCCAAAATGATGAGAAACGAGGCTAACTTTTTTTTTCAAAATTTCAAAAAACATGGGCTATAACCCATCGTTTTTGTCATTTCGTCATTTTTTTCAAATCCTCAAAAATGATGAAAAACTGCGCGCTATAGTATGCCGTACGATATGGGCTATAGCCCACGGTCCAAAATGATGAGAAACGAGGCTAACTTTTTTTTCCAAAATTTCAAAAAACATGAGCTATAACCCATCGTTTTTGTCATTTCGTCATTTTTTTCAAAAATGATGAAAAACGGCGCGCTATAGTATGCCGTACGATATGGGCTATAGCCCACGGTCCAAAATGATGAGAAACGAGGATAACTTTTTTTTTAAAATTTCAAAAAACATGGGCTATAACCCATCGTTTTTGTCATTTCGTCATTTTTTTCAAATCCTCAAAAATGATGAAAAACGGCGCGCTATAGTATGCCGTACGATATGGGCTATAGCCCAAGGTCCAAAATGATGAGAAACGAGGCTAACTTTCTTTTTCAAAATTTCAAAAAACATGGGCTATAACCCATCGTTTTTGTCATTTCGTCATTTTTTTCAAATCCTCAAAAATGATGAAAAACGGCGCGCTATAGTTTGCCGTACGATATGGGCTATAGCCCATGGTCCAAAATGATGAGAAACGAGGCTAACTTTTTTTTTCAAAATTTCAAAAAACATGGGCTATAACCCATCGTTTTTGTCATTTCGTCATTTTTTTCAAATCCTCAAAATTGATGAAAAACTGCGCGCTATAGTATGCCGTACGATATGGGCTATAGCCCACGGTCCAAAATGATGAGAAACGAGGCTAACTTTTTTTTTCAAAATTTCAAAAAACATGGGCTATAACCCATCGTTTTTGTCATTTCGTCATTTTTTTCAAATCCTCAAAAATGATGAAAAACGGCGCGCGCTATAGTATGCCGTACGATATGGGCTATAGCCCACGGTCCAAAATGATGAGAAACGAGGCTAACTTTTTTTTCAAAATTTCAAAAAACATGGGCTATAACCCATTGTTTTTGTCATTTCGTCATTTTTTTCAAATCCTCAAAAATGATGAAAAACTGCGCGCTATAGTATGCCGTACGATATGGGCTATAGCCCACGGTCCAAAATGATGAGAAACGAGGCTAACTTTTTTTTCAAAATTTCAAAAAACATGGGCTATAACCCATCGTTTTTGTCATTTCGTCATTTTTTTCAAATCCTCAAAAATGATGAAAAACTGCGCGCTATAGTATGCCGTACGATATGGGCTATAGCCCACGGTCCAAAATGATGAGAAACGAGGCTAACTTTTTTTTTCAAAATTTCAAAAAACATGGGCTATAACCCATCGTTTTTGTCATTTCGTCATTTTTTTCAAATCCTCAAAAATGATGAAAAACGGCGCGCTATAGTATGCCGTACGATATGGGCTATAGCCCACGGTCCAAAATGATGAGAAACGAGGCTAACTTTTTTTTCAAAATTTCAAAAAACATGGGCTATAACCCATCGTTTTTGTCATTTCGTCATTTTTTTCAAATCCTCAAAAATGATGAAAAACTGCGCGCTATAGTATGCCGTACGATATGGGCTATAGCCCACGGTCCAAAATGATGAGAAACGAGGCTAACTTTTTTTTTCAAAATTTCAAAAAACATGGGCTATAACCCATCGTTTTTGTCATTTCGTCATTTTTTTCAAATCCTCAAAAATGATGAAAAACGGCGCGCTATAGTATGCCGTACGATATGGGCTATAGCCCACGGTCCAAAATGATGAGAAACGAGGAGAGACAGCGAGATTAATTCGTGGCGGTGACGACTCGCCACGACCTATTTTTTTACGCCATGACGTATTCTTCATTATCCGCCGTGGCGAGTACAGAATCCGCCATTGTTTATTTTTTTTTTGCGTGCGTTGGGGCAGGTTTTATTGTCCTAGTAGTACTATTCTCGGAATTATTTCATCCTCTTGTAGCGTAACGGTTAGCGCTCTCGCCCCTATAGTCAAGGCACTGTGCCGGGCCAAGTTCGATTCTTGCAAAAAACAAACTTTTTTTTTTTAAAGTTATTTTTTTACCCGTACATACAGTGTGTGTGCGTGCGTGCGTATACAGTGTGCGTGCGTGTATGCGTGCGTGCGTATACAGTGTACATTTATTATTATTATTATTATTATTAATATGCAGGTAATAATAATAAATACGATGAAGCACGCACGCACGCACGCACGCACACACTGTATACGCACGCATACACGCACGCACACTGTATACGCACGCACGCACACACACTGTATATGCGTGCGTGCGTGCTTCATCGTATTTATTATTATTACCTGCATATTAATAATAATAATAATAATAATAAATGTACACTGTATACGCACGCACGCATACACGCACGCACACTGTATACGCACGCACGCACACACACTGTATGTACGGGTAAAAAAATAACTTTAAAAAAAAAAAGTTTGTTTTTTGCAAGAATCGAACTTGGCCCGGCACAGTGCCTTGACTATAGGGGCGAGAGCGCTAACCGTTACGCTACAAGAGGATGAAATAATTCCGAGAATAGTACTACTAGGACAATAAAACCTGCCCCAACGCACGCAAAAAAAAAATAAACAATGGCGGATTCTGTACTCGCCACGGCGGATAATGAAGAATACGTCATGGCGTAAAAAAATAGGTCGTGGCGAGTCCCCGCCATGGCGGATTCTGTACTCGCCATGGCGGATTCTGTACTCGCCACGGCGGATAATGAAGAATACGTCATGGCGTAAAAAAATAGGTCGTGGCGAGTCGTCACCGCCACGAATTAATCTCGCTCCACCCTAACTTTTTTTTTCAAAATTTCAAAAAACATGGGCTATAACCCATCGTTTTTGTCATTTCGTCATTTTTTTCAAATCCTCAAAAATGATGAAAAACTGCGCGCTATAGTATGCCGTACGATATGGGCTATAGCCCACGGTCCAAAATGATGAGAAACGAGGCTAATATTTTTTTTCAAAATTTCAAAAAACATGGGCTATAACCCATCGTTTTTGTCATTTTGTCATTTTTTTCAAATCCTCAAAAATGATGAAAAACTGCGCGCTATAGTATGCCGTACGATATGGGCTATAGCCCACGGACCAAAATGATGAGAAACGAGGCTAACTTTTTTTTTCAAAATTTCAAAAAACATGGGCTATAACCCATCTTTTTTGTCATTTCGTCATTTTTTTCAAATCCTCAAAAATGATGAAAAACGGCGCGCTATAGTATGCCGTACGATATGGGCTATAGCCCATGGTCCAAAATGATGAGAAACGAGGCTAACTTTTTTTTTCAAAATTTCAAAAAACATGGGCTATAACCCATCGTTTTTGTCATTTCGTCATTTTTTTCAAATCCTCAAAAATGATGAAAAACGGCGCGCTATAGTATGCCGTACGATATGGGCTATAGCCCACGGTCCAAAATGATGAGAAACGAGGCTAACTTTTTTTTTCAAAATTTCAAAAAACATGGGCTATAACCCATCGTTTTTGTCATTTCGTCATTTTTTTCAAATCCTCAAAAATGATGAAAAACAGCGCGCTATAGTATGCCGTACGATATGGGTTATAGCCCATGGTCCAAAATAATGAGAAACGAGGCTAACTTTTTTTTTCAAAATTTCTAAAAACATGGGCTATAACCCATCGTTTTTGTCATTTCGTCATTTTTTTTAAATCCTCAAAAATGATGAAAAACTGCGCGCTATAGTATGCCGTACGATATGGGCTATAGCCCACGGTCCAAAATGATGAGAAACGAGGCTAACTTTTTTTTTCAAAATTTCAAAAAACATGGGCTATAACCCATCGTTTTTGTCATTTCGTCATTTTTTTCAAATCCTCAAAAATGATGAAAAACTGCGCGCTATAGTATGCCGTACGATATGGGCTATAGCCCACGGTCCAAAATGATGAGAAACGAGGCTAACTTTTTTTTCCAAAATTTCTAAAAACATGGGCTATAACCCATCGTTTTTGTCATTTCGTCATTTTTTTCAAATCCTCAAAAATGATGAAAAACGGCGCGCTATAGTATGCCGTACGATATGGGCTATAGCCCATGGTCCAAAATGATGAGAAACGAGGCTAACTTTTTTTTTCAAAATTTCAAAAAACATGGGCTATAACCCATCGTTTTTGTCATTTCGTCATTTTTTTCAAATCCTCAAAAATGATGAAAAACTGCGCGCTATAGTATGCCGTACGATATGGGCTATAGCCCACGGTCCAAAATGATGAGAAACGAGGCTAACTTTTTTTTCCAAAATTTCAAAAAACATGAGCTATAACCCATCGTTTTTGTCATTTCGTCATTTTTTTCAAAAATGATGAAAAACGGCGCGCTATAGTATGCCGTACGATATGGGCTATAGCCCACGGTCCAAAATGATGAGAAACGAGGATAACTTTTTTTTCAAAATTTCAAAAAACATGGGCTATAACCCATCGTTTTTGTCATTTTGTCATTTTTTTCAAATCCTCAAAAATGATGAAAAACGGCGCGCTATAGTATGCCGTACGATATGGGCTATAGCCCAAGGTCCAAAATGATAAGAAACGAGGCTAACTTTTTTTTTCAAAATTTAAAAAAACATGGGCTATAACCCATCGTTTTTGTCATTTCGTCATTTTTTTCAAATCCTCAAAAATGATGAAAAACGGCGCGCTATAGTTTGCCGTACGATATGGGCTATAGCCCATGGTCCAAAATGATGAGAAACGAGGCTAACTTTTTTTTTCAAAATTTCAAAAAACATGGGCTATAACCCATCGTTTTTGTCATTTCGTCATTTTTTTCAAATCCTCAAAATTGATGAAAAACTGCGCGCTATTGTATGCCGTACGATATGGGCTATAGCCCACGGTCCAAAATGATGAGAAACGAGGCTAACTTTTTTTTTCAAAATTTCAAAAAACATGGGCTATAACCCATCGTTTTTGTCATTTCGTCATTTTTTTCAAATCCTCAAAAATGATGAAAAACGGCGCGCTATAGTATGCCGTACGATATGGGCTATAGCCCACGGTCCAAAATGATGAGAAACGAGGCTAACTTTTTTTTCAAAATTTCAAAAAACATGGGCTATAACCCATCGTTTTTGTCATTTCGTCATTTTTTTCAAATCCTCAAAAATGATGAAAAACAGCGCGCTATAGTATGCCGTACGATATGGGTTATAGCCCATGGTCCAAAATAATGAGAAACGAGGCTAACTTTTTTTTTTCAAAATTTCAAAAAACATGGGCTATAACCCATCGTTTTTGTCATTTCGTCATTTTTTTCAAATCCTCAAAAATGATGAAAAACTGCGCGCTATAGTATGCCGTACGATATGGGCTATAGCCCACGGTCCAAAATGATGAGAAACGAGGCTAACTTTTTTTTTCAAAATTTCAAAAAACATGGGCTATAACCCATCGTTTTTGTCATTTCGTCATTTTTTTCAAATCCTCAAAAATGATGAAAAACGGCGCGCTATAGTATGCCGTACGATATGGGCTATAGCCCACGGTCCAAAATGATGAGAAACGAGGCTAACTTTTTTTTTCAAAATTTCAAAAAACATGGGCTATAACCCATCTTTTTTGTCATTTCGTCATTTTTTTCAAATCCTCAAAAATGATGAAAAACGGCGCGCTATAGTATGCCGTACGATATGGGCTATAGCCCATGGTCCAAAATGATGAGAAACGAGGCTAACTTTTTTTTTCAAAATTTCAAAAAACATGGGCTATAACCCATCGTTTTTGTCATTTCGTCATTTTTTTCAAATCCTCAAAAATGATGAAAAACGGCGCGCTATAGTATGCCGTACGATATGGGCTATAGCCCACGGTCCAAAATGATGAGAAACGAGGCTAACTTTTTTTTTCAAAATTTCAAAAAACATGGGCTATAACCCATCGTTTTTGTCATTTCGTCATTTTTTTCAAATCCTCAAAAATGATGAAAAACAGCGCGCTATAGTATGCCGTACGATATGGGTTATAGCCCATGGTCCAAAATAATGAGAAACGAGGCTAACTTTTTTTTTCAAAATTTCTAAAAACATGGGCTATAACCCATCGTTTTTGTCATTTCGTCATTTTTTTCAAATCCTCAAAAATGATGAAAAACTGCGCGCTATAGTATGCCGTACGATATGGGCTATAGCCCACGGTCCAAAATGATGAGAAACGAGGCTAACTTTTTTTTTCAAAATTTCAAAAAACATGGGCTATAACCCATCGTTTTTGTCATTTCGTCATTTTTTTCAAATCCTCAAAAATGATGAAAAACTGCGCGCTATAGTATGCCGTACGATATGGGCTATAGCCCACGGTCCAAAATGATGAGAAACGAGGCTAACTTTTTTTTCCAAAATTTCTAAAAACATGGGCTATAACCCATCGTTTTTGTCATTTCGTCATTTTTTTCAAATCCTCAAAAATGATGAAAAACGGCGCGCTATAGTATGCCGTACGATATGGGCTATAGCCCATGGTCCAAAATGATGAGAAACGAGGCTAACTTTTTTTTTCAAAATTTCAAAAAACATGGGCTATAACCCATCGTTTTTGTCATTTCGTCATTTTTTTCAAATCCTCAAAAATGATGAAAAACTGCGCGCTATAGTATGCCGTACGATATGGGCTATAGCCCACGGTCCAAAATGATGAGAAACGAGGCTAACTTTTTTTTCCAAAATTTCAAAAAACATGAGCTATAACCCATCGTTTTTGTCATTTCGTCATTTTTTTCAAAAATGATGAAAAACGGCGCGCTATAGTATGCCGTACGATATGGGCTATAGCCCACGGTCCAAAATGATGAGAAACGAGGATAACTTTTTTTTCAAAATTTCAAAAAACATGGGCTATAACCCATCGTTTTTGTCATTTTGTCATTTTTTTCAAATCCTCAAAAATGATGAAAAACGGCGCGCTATAGTATGCCGTACGATATGGGCTATATCCCAAGGTCCAAAATGATAAGAAACGAGGCTAACTTTTTTTTTCAAAATTTAAAAAAACATGGGCTATAACCCATCGTTTTTGTCATTTCGTCATTTTTTTCAAATCCTCAAAAATGATGAAAAACGGCGCGCTATAGTTTGCCGTACGATATGGGCTATAGCCCATGGTCCAAAATGATGAGAAACGAGGCTAACTTTTTTTTTCAAAATTTCAAAAAACATGGGCTATAACCCATCGTTTTTGTCATTTCGTCATTTTTTTCAAATCCTCAAAATTGATGAAAAACTGCGCGCTATAGTATGCCGTACGATATGGGCTATAGCCCACGGTCCAAAATGATGAGAAACGAGGCTAACTTTTTTTTTCCAAAATTTCAAAAAACATGGGCTATAACCCATCGTTTTTGTCATTTCGTCATTTTTTTCAAATCCTCAAAAATGATGAAAAACGGCGCGCTATAGTATGCCGTACGATATGGGCTATAGCCCACGGTCCAAAATGATGAGAAACGAGGCTAACTTTTTTTTCAAAATTTCAAAAAACATGGGCTATAACCCATCGTTTTTGTCATTTCGTCATTTTTTTCAAATCCTCAAAAATGATGAAAAACAGCGCGCTATAGTATGCCGTACGATATGGGTTATAGCCCATGGTCCAAAATAATGAGAAACGAGGCTAACTTTTTTTTTTCAAAATTTCAAAAAACATGGGCTATAACCCATCGTTTTTGTCATTTCGTCATTTTTTTCAAATCCTCAAAAATGATGAAAAACTGCGCGCTATAGTATGCCGTACGATATGGGCTATAGCCCACGGTCCAAAATGATGAGAAACGAGGCTAACTTTTTTTTTCAAAATTTCAAAAAACATGGGCTATAACCCATCGTTTTTGTCATTTCGTCATTTTTTTCAAATCCTCAAAAATGATGAAAAACGGCGCGCTATAGTATGCCGTACGATATGGGCTATAGCCCACGGTCCAAAATGATGAGAAACGAGGCTAACTTTTTTTTCAAAATTTCAAAAAACATGGGCTATAACCCATCGTTTTTGTCATTTCGTCATTTTTTTCAAATCCTCAAAAATGATGAAAAACAGCGCGCTATAGTATGCCGTACGATATGGGTTATAGCCCATGGTCCAAAATAATGAGAAACGAGGCTAACTTTTTTTTTTCAAAATTTCAAAAAACATGGGCTATAACCCATCGTTTTTGTCATTTCGTCATTTTTTTCAAATCCTCAAAAATGATGAAAAACTGCGCGCTATAGTATGCCGTACGATATGGGCTATAGCCCACGGTCCAAAATGATGAGAAACGAGGCTAACTTTTTTTTTCAAAATTTCAAAAAACATGGGCTATAACCCATCGTTTTTGTCATTTCGTCATTTTTTTCAAATCCTCAAAATTGATGAAAAACTGCGCGCTATAGTATGCCGTACGATATGGGCTATAGCCCACGGTCCAAAATGATGAGAAACGAGGCTAACTTTTTTTTTCAAAATTTCAAAAAACATGGGCTATAACCCATCGTTTTTGTCATTTCGTAATTTTTTTCAAATCCTCAAAAATGATGAAAAACGGCGCGCTATAGTATGCCGTACGATATGGGCTATAGCCCACGGTCCAAAATGATGAGAAACGAGGCTAACTTTTTTTTCAAAATTTCAAAAAACATGGGCTATAACCCATCGTTTTTGTCATTTCGTCATTTTTTTCAAATCCTCAAAAATGATGAAAAACAGCGCGCTATAGTATGCCGTACGATATGGGTTATAGCCCATGGTCCAAAATAATGAGAAACGAGGCTAACTTTTTTTTTTCAAAATTTCAAAAAACATGGGCTATAACCCATCGTTTTTGTCATTTCGTCATTTTTTTCAAATCCTCAAAAATGATGAAAAACAGCGCGCTATAGTATGCCGTACGATATGGGTTATAGCCCATGGTCCAAAATGATGAGAAACGAGGCTAACTTTTTTTTCAAAATTTCAAAAAACATGGGCTATAACCCATCGTTTTTGTCATTTCGTCATTTTTTTCAAATCCTCAAAAATGATGAAAAACAGCGCGCTATAGTATGCCGTACGATATGGGTTATAGCCCATGGTCCAAAATAATGAGAAACGAGGCTAACTTTTTTTTTTCAAAATTTCAAAAAACATGGGCTATAACCCATCGTTTTTGTCATTTCGTCATTTTTTTCAAATCCTCAAAAATGATGAAAAACAGCGCGCTATAGTATGCCGTACGATATGGGTTATAGCCCATGGTCCAAAATAATGAGAAACGAGGCTAACTTTTTTTTTTCAAAATTTCAAAAAACATGGGCTATAACCCATCGTTTTTGTCATTTCGTCATTTTTTTCAAATCCTCAAAAATGATGAAAAACTGCGCGCTATAGTATGCCGTACGATATGGGCTATAGCCCACGGTCCAAAATGATGAGAAACGAGGCTAACTTTTTTTTTCAAAATTTCAAAAAACATGGGCTATAACCCATCGTTTTTGTCATTTCGTCATTTTTTTCAAATCCTCAAAAATGATGAAAAACTGCGCGCTATAGTATGCCGTACGATATGGGCTATAGCCCACGGTCCAAAATGATGAGAAACGAGGCTAACTTTTTTTTCCAAAATTTCAAAAAACATGGGCTATAACCCATCGTTTTTGTCATTTCGTCATTTTTTTCAAATCCTCAAAAATGATGAAAAACAGCGCGCTATAGTATGCCGTACGATATGGGTTATAGCCCATGGTCCAAAATAATGAGAAACGAGGCTAACTTTTTTTTTTCAAAATTTCAAAAAACATGGGCTATAACCCATCGTTTTTGTCATTTCGTCATTTTTTTCAAATCCTCAAAAATGATGAAAAACTGCGCGCTATAGTATGCCGTACGATATGGGCTATAGCCCACGGTCCAAAATGATGAGAAACGAGGCTAACTTTTTTTTTCAAAATTTCAAAAAACATGGGCTATAACCCATCGTTTTTGTCATTTCGTCATTTTTTTCAAATCCTCAAAAATGATGAAAAACTGCGCGCTATAGTATGCCGTACGATATGGGCTATAGCCCACGGTCCAAAATGATGAGAAACGAGGCTAACTTTTTTTTCCAAAATTTCAAAAAACATGGGCTATAACCCATCGTTTTTGTCATTTCGTCATTTTTTTCAAATCCTCAAAAATGATGAAAAACGGCGCGCTATAGTATGCCGTACGATATGGGCTATAGCCCATGGTCCAAAATGATGAGAAACGAGGCTAACTTTTTTTTTCAAAATTTAAAAAAACATGGGCTATAACCCATCGTTTTTGTCATTTCGTCATTTTTTTCAAATCCTCAAAAATGATGAAAAACTGCGCGCTATAGTATGCCGTACGATATGGGCTATAGCCCACGGTCCAAAATGATGAGAAACGAGGCTAACTTTTTTTTCCAAAATTTCAAAAAACATGAGCTATAACCCATCGTTTTTGTCATTTCGTCATTTTTTTCAAATCCTCAAAAATGATGAAAAACGGCGCGCTATAGTATGCCGTACGATATGGGCTATAGCCCATGGTCCAAAATAATGAGAAACGAGGCTAACTTTTTTTTTCAAAATTTCAAAAAACATGGGCTATAACCCATCGTTTTTGTCATTTCGTCATTTTTTTCAAATCCTCAAAAATGATGAAAAACTGCGCGCTATAGTATGCCGTACGATATGGGCTATAGCCCACGGTCCAAAATGATGAGAAACGAGGCTAACTTTTTTTTTCAAAATTTCAAAAAACATGGGCTATAACCCATAGTTTTTGTCATTTCGTCATTTTTTTCAAATCCTCAAAAATGATGAAAAACTGCGCGCTATAGTATGCCGTACGATATGGGCTATAGCTCATGGTCCAAAATGATGAGAAACGAGGCTAACTTTTTTTTTTTCAAAATTTCAAAAAACATGGGCTATAACCCATCGTTTTGGTCATTTCGTCATTTTTTTCAAATCCTCAAAAATGATGAAAAACTGCGCGCTATAGTATGCCGTACGATATGGGCTATAGCCCACGGTCCAAAATGATGAGAAACGAGGCTAACTTTTTTTTTCAAAATTTCAAAAAACATGGGCTATAACCCATCGTTTTTGTCATTTCGTCATTTTGTTCAAAAATGATGAAAAACGGCGCGCTATAGTTTGCCGTACGATATGGGCTATAGCCCATGGTCCAAAATGATGAGAAACGAGGCTAACTTTTTTTTTCAAAATTTCAAAAAACATGGGCTATAACCCATCGTTTTTGTCATTTCGTCATTTTTTTCAAATCCTCAAAATTGATGAAAAACTGCGCGCTATAGTATGCCGTACGATATGGGCTATAGCCCACGGTCCAAAATGATGAGAAACGAGGCTAACTTTTTTTTCCAAAATTTCAAAAAACATGGGATATAACCCATCGTTTTTGTCATTTCGTCATTTTTTTCAAATCCTCAAAAATGATGAAAAACGGCGCACGCTATAGTATGCCGTACGATATGGGCTATAGCCCACGGTCCAAAATGATGAGAAACGAGGCTAACTTTTTTTTTTCAAAATTTCAAAAAACATGGGCTATAACCCATCGTTTTTGTCATTTCGTCATTTTTTTCAAATCCTCAAAAATGATGAAAAACTGCGCGCTATAGTATGCCGTACGATATGGGCTATAGCCCACGGTCCAAAATGATGAGAAACGAGGCTAACTTTTTTTTTCAAAATTTCAAAAAACATGGGCTATAACCCATCGTTTTTGTCATTTCGTCATTTTGTTCAAATCCTCAAAAATGATGAAAAACGGCGCGCTATAGTTTGCCGTACGATATGGGCTATAGCCCATGGTCCAAAATGATGAGAAACGAGGCTAACTTTTTTTTTTCAAAATTTCAAAAAACATGGGCTATAACCCATCGTTTTTGTCATTTCGTCATTTTTTTCAAATCCTCAAAATTGATGAAAAACTGCGCGCTATAGTATGCCGTACGATATGGGCTATAGCCCACGGTCCAAAATGATGAGAAACGAGGCTAACTTTTTTTTCCAAAATTTCAAAAAACATGGGATATAACCCATCGTTTTTGTCATTTCGTCATTTTTTTCAAATCCTCAAAAATGATGAAAAACGGCGCACGCTATAGTATGCCGTACGATATGGGCTATAGCCCACGGTCCAAAATGATGAGAAACGAGGCTAACTTTTTTTTTTCAAAATTTCAAAAAACATGGGCTATAACCCATCGTTTTTGTCATTTCGTCATTTTTTTCAAATCCTCAAAAATGATGAAAAACTGCGCGCTATAGTATGCCGTACGATATGGGCTATAGCCCACGGTCCAAAATGATGAGAAACGAGGCTAACTTTTTTTTTCAAAATTTCAAAAAACATGGGCTATAACCCATCGTTTTTGTCATTTCGTCATTTTGTTCAAATCCTCAAAAATGATGAAAAACGGCGCGCTATAGTTTGCCGTACGATATGGGCTATAGCCCATGGTCCAAAATGATGAGAAACGAGGCTAACTTTTTTTTTTCAAAATTTCAAAAAACATGGGCTATAACCCATCGTTTTTGTCATTTCGTCATTTTTTTCAAATCCTCAAAAATGATGAAAAACTGCGCGCTATAGTATGCCGTACGATATGGGCTATAGCCCACGGTCCAAAATGATGAGAAACGAGGCTAACTTTTTTTTTCAAAATTTCAAAAAACATGGGCTATAACCCATCGTTTTTGTCATTTCGTCATTTTGTTCAAATCCTCAAAAATGATGAAAAACGGCGCGCTATAGTTTGCCGTACGATATGGGCTATAGCCCATGGTCCAAAATGATGAGAAACGAGGCTAACTTTTTTTTTCAAAATTTCAAAAAACATGGGCTATAACCCATCGTTTTTGTCATTTCGTCATTTTTTTCAAATCCTCAAAATTGATGAAAAACTGCGCGCTATAGTATGCCGTACGATATGGGCTATAGCCCACGGTCCAAAATGATGAGAAACGAGGCTAACTTTTTTTTCCAAAATTTCAAAAAACATGGGATATAACCCATCGTTTTTGTCATTTCGTCATTTTTTTCAAATCCTCAAAAATGATGAAAAACGGCGCACGCTATAGTATGCCGTACGATATGGGCTATAGCCCATGGTCCAAAATAATGAGAAACGAGGCTAACTTTTTTTTCAAAATTTCAAAAAACATGGGCTATAACCCATCGTTTTTGTCATTTCGTCATTTTTTTCAAATCCTCAAAAATGATGAAAAACGGCGCGCTATAGTATGCCGTACGATATGGGCTATAGCCCATGGTCCAAAATGATGAGAAACGAGGCTAACTTTTTTTTTCAAAATTTCAAAAAACATGGGCTATAACCCATCGTTTTTGTCATTTCGTCATTTTTTTCAAATCCTCAAAAATGATGAAAAACTGCGCGCTATAGTATGCCGTACGATATGGGCTATAGCCCACGGTCCAAAATGATGAGAAACGAGGCTAACTTTTTTTTCCAAAATTTCAAAAAACATGAGCTATAACCCATCGTTTTTGTCATTTCGTCATTTTTTTCAAAAATGATGAAAAACGGCGCGCTATAGTATGCCGTACGATATGGGCTATAGCCCACGGTCCAAAATGATGAGAAACGAGGATAACTTTTTTTTTAAAATTTCAAAAAACATGGGCTATAACCCATCGTTTTTGTCATTTCGTCATTTTTTTCAAATCCTCAAAAATGATGAAAAACGGCGCGCTATAGTATGCCGTACGATATGGGCTATAGCCCAAGGTCCAAAATGATGAGAAACGAGGCTAACTTTCTTTTTCAAAATTTCAAAAAACATGGGCTATAACCCATCGTTTTTGTCATTTCGTCATTTTTTTCAAATCCTCAAAAATGATGAAAAACGGCGCGCTATAGTTTGCCGTACGATATGGGCTATAGCCCATGGTCCAAAATGATGAGAAACGAGGCTAACTTTTTTTTTCAAAATTTCAAAAAACATGGGCTATAACCCATCGTTTTTGTCATTTCGTCATTTTTTTCAAATCCTCAAAATTGATGAAAAACTGCGCGCTATAGTATGCCGTACGATATGGGCTATAGCCCACGGTCCAAAATGATGAGAAACGAGGCTAACTTTTTTTTTCAAAATTTCAAAAAACATGGGCTATAACCCATCGTTTTTGTCATTTCGTCATTTTTTTCAAATCCTCAAAAATGATGAAAAACGGCGCGCGCTATAGTATGCCGTACGATATGGGCTATAGCCCACGGTCCAAAATGATGAGAAACGAGGCTAACTTTTTTTTCAAAATTTCAAAAAACATGGGCTATAACCCATTGTTTTTGTCATTTCGTCATTTTTTTCAAATCCTCAAAAATGATGAAAAACTGCGCGCTATAGTATGCCGTACGATATGGGCTATAGCCCACGGTCCAAAATGATGAGAAACGAGGCTAACTTTTTTTTCAAAATTTCAAAAAACATGGGCTATAACCCATCGTTTTTGTCATTTCGTCATTTTTTTCAAATCCTCAAAAATGATGAAAAACTGCGCGCTATAGTATGCCGTACGATATGGGCTATAGCCCACGGTCCAAAATGATGAGAAACGAGGCTAACTTTTTTTTTCAAAATTTCAAAAAACATGGGCTATAACCCATCGTTTTTGTCATTTCGTCATTTTTTTCAAATCCTCAAAAATGATGAAAAACGGCGCGCTATAGTATGCCGTACGATATGGGCTATAGCCCACGGTCCAAAATGATGAGAAACGAGGCTAACTTTTTTTTCAAAATTTCAAAAAACATGGGCTATAACCCATCGTTTTTGTCATTTCGTCATTTTTTTCAAATCCTCAAAAATGATGAAAAACTGCGCGCTATAGTATGCCGTACGATATGGGCTATAGCCCACGGTCCAAAATGATGAGAAACGAGGCTAACTTTTTTTTTCAAAATTTCAAAAAACATGGGCTATAACCCATCGTTTTTGTCATTTCGTCATTTTTTTCAAATCCTCAAAAATGATGAAAAACGGCGCGCTATAGTATGCCGTACGATATGGGCTATAGCCCACGGTCCAAAATGATGAGAAACGAGGCTAACTTTTTTTTTCAAAATTTCAAAAAACATGGGCTATAACCCATCGTTTTTGTCATTTCGTCATTTTTTTCAAATCCTCAAAAATGATGAAAAACTGCGCGCTATAGTATGCCGTACGATATGGGCTATAGCCCACGGTCCAAAATGATGAGAAACGAGGCTAATATTTTTTTTCAAAATTTCAAAAAACATGGGCTATAACCCATCGTTTTTGTCATTTTGTCATTTTTTTCAAATCCTCAAAAATGATGAAAAACTGCGCGCTATAGTATGCCGTACGATATGGGCTATAGCCCACGGACCAAAATGATGAGAAACGAGGCTAACTTTTTTTTTCAAAATTTCAAAAAACATGGGCTATAACCCATCTTTTTTGTCATTTCGTCATTTTTTTCAAATCCTCAAAAATGATGAAAAACGGCGCGCTATAGTATGCCGTACGATATGGGCTATAGCCCATGGTCCAAAATGATGAGAAACGAGGCTAACTTTTTTTTTCAAAATTTCAAAAAACATGGGCTATAACCCATCGTTTTTGTCATTTCGTCATTTTTTTCAAATCCTCAAAAATGATGAAAAACGGCGCGCTATAGTATGCCGTACGATATGGGCTATAGCCCACGGTCCAAAATGATGAGAAACGAGGCTAACTTTTTTTTTCAAAATTTCAAAAAACATGGGCTATAACCCATCGTTTTTGTCATTTCGTCATTTTTTTCAAATCCTCAAAAATGATGAAAAACAGCGCGCTATAGTATGCCGTACGATATGGGTTATAGCCCATGGTCCAAAATAATGAGAAACGAGGCTAACTTTTTTTTTCAAAATTTCTAAAAACATGGGCTATAACCCATCGTTTTTGTCATTTCGTCATTTTTTTTAAATCCTCAAAAATGATGAAAAACTGCGCGCTATAGTATGCCGTACGATATGGGCTATAGCCCACGGTCCAAAATGATGAGAAACGAGGCTAACTTTTTTTTTCAAAATTTCAAAAAACATGGGCTATAACCCATCGTTTTTGTCATTTCGTCATTTTTTTCAAATCCTCAAAAATGATGAAAAACTGCGCGCTATAGTATGCCGTACGATATGGGCTATAGCCCACGGTCCAAAATGATGAGAAACGAGGCTAACTTTTTTTTCCAAAATTTCTAAAAACATGGGCTATAACCCATCGTTTTTGTCATTTCGTCATTTTTTTCAAATCCTCAAAAATGATGAAAAACGGCGCGCTATAGTATGCCGTACGATATGGGCTATAGCCCATGGTCCAAAATGATGAGAAACGAGGCTAACTTTTTTTTTCAAAATTTCAAAAAACATGGGCTATAACCCATCGTTTTTGTCATTTCGTCATTTTTTTCAAATCCTCAAAAATGATGAAAAACTGCGCGCTATAGTATGCCGTACGATATGGGCTATAGCCCACGGTCCAAAATGATGAGAAACGAGGCTAACTTTTTTTTCCAAAATTTCAAAAAACATGAGCTATAACCCATCGTTTTTGTCATTTCGTCATTTTTTTCAAAAATGATGAAAAACGGCGCGCTATAGTATGCCGTACGATATGGGCTATAGCCCACGGTCCAAAATGATGAGAAACGAGGATAACTTTTTTTTCAAAATTTCAAAAAACATGGGCTATAACCCATCGTTTTTGTCATTTTGTCATTTTTTTCAAATCCTCAAAAATGATGAAAAACGGCGCGCTATAGTATGCCGTACGATATGGGCTATAGCCCAAGGTCCAAAATGATAAGAAACGAGGCTAACTTTTTTTTTCAAAATTTAAAAAAACATGGGCTATAACCCATCGTTTTTGTCATTTCGTCATTTTTTTCAAATCCTCAAAAATGATGAAAAACGGCGCGCTATAGTTTGCCGTACGATATGGGCTATAGCCCATGGTCCAAAATGATGAGAAACGAGGCTAACTTTTTTTTTCAAAATTTCAAAAAACATGGGCTATAACCCATCGTTTTTGTCATTTCGTCATTTTTTTCAAATCCTCAAAATTGATGAAAAACTGCGCGCTATTGTATGCCGTACGATATGGGCTATAGCCCACGGTCCAAAATGATGAGAAACGAGGCTAACTTTTTTTTTCAAAATTTCAAAAAACATGGGCTATAACCCATCGTTTTTGTCATTTCGTCATTTTTTTCAAATCCTCAAAAATGATGAAAAACGGCGCGCTATAGTATGCCGTACGATATGGGCTATAGCCCACGGTCCAAAATGATGAGAAACGAGGCTAACTTTTTTTTCAAAATTTCAAAAAACATGGGCTATAACCCATCGTTTTTGTCATTTCGTCATTTTTTTCAAATCCTCAAAAATGATGAAAAACAGCGCGCTATAGTATGCCGTACGATATGGGTTATAGCCCATGGTCCAAAATAATGAGAAACGAGGCTAACTTTTTTTTTTCAAAATTTCAAAAAACATGGGCTATAACCCATCGTTTTTGTCATTTCGTCATTTTTTTCAAATCCTCAAAAATGATGAAAAACTGCGCGCTATAGTATGCCGTACGATATGGGCTATAGCCCACGGTCCAAAATGATGAGAAACGAGGCTAACTTTTTTTTTCAAAATTTCAAAAAACATGGGCTATAACCCATCGTTTTTGTCATTTCGTCATTTTTTTCAAATCCTCAAAAATGATGAAAAACGGCGCGCTATAGTATGCCGTACGATATGGGCTATAGCCCACGGTCCAAAATGATGAGAAACGAGGCTAACTTTTTTTTTCAAAATTTCAAAAAACATGGGCTATAACCCATCTTTTTTGTCATTTCGTCATTTTTTTCAAATCCTCAAAAATGATGAAAAACGGCGCGCTATAGTATGCCGTACGATATGGGCTATAGCCCATGGTCCAAAATGATGAGAAACGAGGCTAACTTTTTTTTTCAAAATTTCAAAAAACATGGGCTATAACCCATCGTTTTTGTCATTTCGTCATTTTTTTCAAATCCTCAAAAATGATGAAAAACGGCGCGCTATAGTATGCCGTACGATATGGGCTATAGCCCACGGTCCAAAATGATGAGAAACGAGGCTAACTTTTTTTTTCAAAATTTCAAAAAACATGGGCTATAACCCATCGTTTTTGTCATTTCGTCATTTTTTTCAAATCCTCAAAAATGATGAAAAACAGCGCGCTATAGTATGCCGTACGATATGGGTTATAGCCCATGGTCCAAAATAATGAGAAACGAGGCTAACTTTTTTTTTCAAAATTTCTAAAAACATGGGCTATAACCCATCGTTTTTGTCATTTCGTCATTTTTTTCAAATCCTCAAAAATGATGAAAAACTGCGCGCTATAGTATGCCGTACGATATGGGCTATAGCCCACGGTCCAAAATGATGAGAAACGAGGCTAACTTTTTTTTTCAAAATTTCAAAAAACATGGGCTATAACCCATCGTTTTTGTCATTTCGTCATTTTTTTCAAATCCTCAAAAATGATGAAAAACTGCGCGCTATAGTATGCCGTACGATATGGGCTATAGCCCACGGTCCAAAATGATGAGAAACGAGGCTAACTTTTTTTTCCAAAATTTCTAAAAACATGGGCTATAACCCATCGTTTTTGTCATTTCGTCATTTTTTTCAAATCCTCAAAAATGATGAAAAACGGCGCGCTATAGTATGCCGTACGATATGGGCTATAGCCCATGGTCCAAAATGATGAGAAACGAGGCTAACTTTTTTTTTCAAAATTTCAAAAAACATGGGCTATAACCCATCGTTTTTGTCATTTCGTCATTTTTTTCAAATCCTCAAAAATGATGAAAAACTGCGCGCTATAGTATGCCGTACGATATGGGCTATAGCCCACGGTCCAAAATGATGAGAAACGAGGCTAACTTTTTTTTCCAAAATTTCAAAAAACATGAGCTATAACCCATCGTTTTTGTCATTTCGTCATTTTTTTCAAAAATGATGAAAAACGGCGCGCTATAGTATGCCGTACGATATGGGCTATAGCCCACGGTCCAAAATGATGAGAAACGAGGATAACTTTTTTTTCAAAATTTCAAAAAACATGGGCTATAACCCATCGTTTTTGTCATTTTGTCATTTTTTTCAAATCCTCAAAAATGATGAAAAACGGCGCGCTATAGTATGCCGTACGATATGGGCTATATCCCAAGGTCCAAAATGATAAGAAACGAGGCTAACTTTTTTTTTCAAAATTTAAAAAAACATGGGCTATAACCCATCGTTTTTGTCATTTCGTCATTTTTTTCAAATCCTCAAAAATGATGAAAAACGGCGCGCTATAGTTTGCCGTACGATATGGGCTATAGCCCATGGTCCAAAATGATGAGAAACGAGGCTAACTTTTTTTTTCAAAATTTCAAAAAACATGGGCTATAACCCATCGTTTTTGTCATTTCGTCATTTTTTTCAAATCCTCAAAATTGATGAAAAACTGCGCGCTATAGTATGCCGTACGATATGGGCTATAGCCCACGGTCCAAAATGATGAGAAACGAGGCTAACTTTTTTTTTCCAAAATTTCAAAAAACATGGGCTATAACCCATCGTTTTTGTCATTTCGTCATTTTTTTCAAATCCTCAAAAATGATGAAAAACGGCGCGCTATAGTATGCCGTACGATATGGGCTATAGCCCACGGTCCAAAATGATGAGAAACGAGGCTAACTTTTTTTTCAAAATTTCAAAAAACATGGGCTATAACCCATCGTTTTTGTCATTTCGTCATTTTTTTCAAATCCTCAAAAATGATGAAAAACAGCGCGCTATAGTATGCCGTACGATATGGGTTATAGCCCATGGTCCAAAATAATGAGAAACGAGGCTAACTTTTTTTTTTCAAAATTTCAAAAAACATGGGCTATAACCCATCGTTTTTGTCATTTCGTCATTTTTTTCAAATCCTCAAAAATGATGAAAAACTGCGCGCTATAGTATGCCGTACGATATGGGCTATAGCCCACGGTCCAAAATGATGAGAAACGAGGCTAACTTTTTTTTTCAAAATTTCAAAAAACATGGGCTATAACCCATCGTTTTTGTCATTTCGTCATTTTTTTCAAATCCTCAAAAATGATGAAAAACGGCGCGCTATAGTATGCCGTACGATATGGGCTATAGCCCACGGTCCAAAATGATGAGAAACGAGGCTAACTTTTTTTTCAAAATTTCAAAAAACATGGGCTATAACCCATCGTTTTTGTCATTTCGTCATTTTTTTCAAATCCTCAAAAATGATGAAAAACAGCGCGCTATAGTATGCCGTACGATATGGGTTATAGCCCATGGTCCAAAATAATGAGAAACGAGGCTAACTTTTTTTTTTCAAAATTTCAAAAAACATGGGCTATAACCCATCGTTTTTGTCATTTCGTCATTTTTTTCAAATCCTCAAAAATGATGAAAAACTGCGCGCTATAGTATGCCGTACGATATGGGCTATAGCCCACGGTCCAAAATGATGAGAAACGAGGCTAACTTTTTTTTTCAAAATTTCAAAAAACATGGGCTATAACCCATCGTTTTTGTCATTTCGTCATTTTTTTCAAATCCTCAAAATTGATGAAAAACTGCGCGCTATAGTATGCCGTACGATATGGGCTATAGCCCACGGTCCAAAATGATGAGAAACGAGGCTAACTTTTTTTTTCAAAATTTCAAAAAACATGGGCTATAACCCATCGTTTTTGTCATTTCGTAATTTTTTTCAAATCCTCAAAAATGATGAAAAACGGCGCGCTATAGTATGCCGTACGATATGGGCTATAGCCCACGGTCCAAAATGATGAGAAACGAGGCTAACTTTTTTTTCAAAATTTCAAAAAACATGGGCTATAACCCATCGTTTTTGTCATTTCGTCATTTTTTTCAAATCCTCAAAAATGATGAAAAACAGCGCGCTATAGTATGCCGTACGATATGGGTTATAGCCCATGGTCCAAAATAATGAGAAACGAGGCTAACTTTTTTTTTTCAAAATTTCAAAAAACATGGGCTATAACCCATCGTTTTTGTCATTTCGTCATTTTTTTCAAATCCTCAAAAATGATGAAAAACAGCGCGCTATAGTATGCCGTACGATATGGGTTATAGCCCATGGTCCAAAATGATGAGAAACGAGGCTAACTTTTTTTTCAAAATTTCAAAAAACATGGGCTATAACCCATCGTTTTTGTCATTTCGTCATTTTTTTCAAATCCTCAAAAATGATGAAAAACAGCGCGCTATAGTATGCCGTACGATATGGGTTATAGCCCATGGTCCAAAATAATGAGAAACGAGGCTAACTTTTTTTTTTCAAAATTTCAAAAAACATGGGCTATAACCCATCGTTTTTGTCATTTCGTCATTTTTTTCAAATCCTCAAAAATGATGAAAAACAGCGCGCTATAGTATGCCGTACGATATGGGTTATAGCCCATGGTCCAAAATAATGAGAAACGAGGCTAACTTTTTTTTTTCAAAATTTCAAAAAACATGGGCTATAACCCATCGTTTTTGTCATTTCGTCATTTTTTTCAAATCCTCAAAAATGATGAAAAACTGCGCGCTATAGTATGCCGTACGATATGGGCTATAGCCCACGGTCCAAAATGATGAGAAACGAGGCTAACTTTTTTTTTCAAAATTTCAAAAAACATGGGCTATAACCCATCGTTTTTGTCATTTCGTCATTTTTTTCAAATCCTCAAAAATGATGAAAAACTGCGCGCTATAGTATGCCGTACGATATGGGCTATAGCCCACGGTCCAAAATGATGAGAAACGAGGCTAACTTTTTTTTCCAAAATTTCAAAAAACATGGGCTATAACCCATCGTTTTTGTCATTTCGTCATTTTTTTCAAATCCTCAAAAATGATGAAAAACAGCGCGCTATAGTATGCCGTACGATATGGGTTATAGCCCATGGTCCAAAATAATGAGAAACGAGGCTAACTTTTTTTTTTCAAAATTTCAAAAAACATGGGCTATAACCCATCGTTTTTGTCATTTCGTCATTTTTTTCAAATCCTCAAAAATGATGAAAAACTGCGCGCTATAGTATGCCGTACGATATGGGCTATAGCCCACGGTCCAAAATGATGAGAAACGAGGCTAACTTTTTTTTTCAAAATTTCAAAAAACATGGGCTATAACCCATCGTTTTTGTCATTTCGTCATTTTTTTCAAATCCTCAAAAATGATGAAAAACTGCGCGCTATAGTATGCCGTACGATATGGGCTATAGCCCACGGTCCAAAATGATGAGAAACGAGGCTAACTTTTTTTTCCAAAATTTCAAAAAACATGGGCTATAACCCATCGTTTTTGTCATTTCGTCATTTTTTTCAAATCCTCAAAAATGATGAAAAACGGCGCGCTATAGTATGCCGTACGATATGGGCTATAGCCCATGGTCCAAAATGATGAGAAACGAGGCTAACTTTTTTTTTCAAAATTTAAAAAAACATGGGCTATAACCCATCGTTTTTGTCATTTCGTCATTTTTTTCAAATCCTCAAAAATGATGAAAAACTGCGCGCTATAGTATGCCGTACGATATGGGCTATAGCCCACGGTCCAAAATGATGAGAAACGAGGCTAACTTTTTTTTCCAAAATTTCAAAAAACATGAGCTATAACCCATCGTTTTTGTCATTTCGTCATTTTTTTCAAAAATGATGAAAAACGGCGCGCTATAGTATGCCGTACGATATGGGCTATAGCCCACGGTCCAAAATGATGAGAAACGAGGATAACTTTTTTTTCAAAATTTCAAAAAACATGGGCTATAACCCATCGTTTTTGTCATTTCGTCATTTTTTTCAAATCCTCAAAAATGATGAAAAACGGCGCGCTATAGTTTGCCGTACGATATGGGCTATAGCCCATGGTCCAAAATGATGAGAAACGAGGCTAACTTTTTTTTTCAAAATTTCAAAAAACATGGGCTATAACCCATCGTTTTTGTCATTTCGTCATTTTTTTCAAATCCTCAAAAATGATGAAAAACGGCGCGCGCTATAGTATGCCGTACGATATGGGCTATAGCCCACGGTCCAAAATGATGAGAAACGAGGCTAACTTTTTTTTCAAAATTTCAAAAAACATGGGCTATAACCCATCGTTTTTGTCATTTCGTCATTTTTTTCAAATCCTCAAAAATGATGAAAAACGGCGCGCTATAGTTTGCCGTACGATATGGGCTATAGCCCATGGTCCAAAATGATGAGAAACGAGGCTAACTTTTTTTTTCAAAATTTCAAAAAACATGGGCTATAACCCATCGTTTTTGTCATTTCGTCATTTTTTTCAAATCCTCAAAAATGATGAAAAACGGCGCGCGCTATAGTATGCCGTACGATATGGGCTATAGCCCACGGTCCAAAATGATGAGAAACGAGGCTAACTTTTTTTTCAAAATTTCAAAAAACATGGGCTATAACCCATCGTTTTTGTCATTTCGTCATTTTTTTCAAATCCTCAAAAATGATGAAAAACTGCGCGCTATAGTATGCCGTACGATATGGGCTATAGCCCACGGTCCAAAATGATGAGAAACGAGGCTAACTTTTTTTTTCAAAATTTCAAAAAACATGGGCTATAACCCATCGTTTTTGTCATTTCGTCATTTTTTTCAAATCCTCAAAAATGATGAAAAACGGCGCGCTATAGTATGCCGTACGATATGGGCTATAGCCCACGGTCCAAAATGATGAGAAACGAGGCTAACTTTTTTTTCAAAATTTCAAAAAACATGGGCTATAACCCATCGTTTTTGTCATTTCGTCATTTTTTTCAAATCCTCAAAAATGATGAAAAACGGCGCGCTATAGTATGCCGTACGATATGGGCTATAGCCCACGGTCCAAAATGATGAGAAACGAGGCTAACTTTTTTTTTCAAAATTTCAAAAAACATGGGCTATAACCCATCGTTTTTGTCATTTCGTCATTTTTTTCAAATCCTCAAAAATGATGAAAAACTGCGCGCTATAGTATGCCGTACGATATGGGCTATAGCCCACGGTCCAAAATGATGAGAAACGAGGCTAATTTTTTTTTTCAAAATTTCAAAAAACATGGGCTATAACCCATCGTTTTTGTCATTTTGTCATTTTTTTCAAATCCTCAAAAATGATGAAAAACTGCGCGCTATAGTATGCCGTACGATATGGGCTATAGCCCACGGACCAAAATGATGAGAAACGAGGCTAACTTTTTTTTTCAAAATTTCAAAAAACATGGGCTATAACCCATCTTTTTTGTCATTTCGTCATTTTTTTCAAATCCTCAAAAATGATGAAAAACGGCGCGCTATAGTATGCCGTACGATATGGGCTATAGCCCATGGTCCAAAATGATGAGAAACGAGGCTAACTTTTTTTTTCAAAATTTCAAAAAACATGGGCTATAACCCATCGTTTTTGTCATTTCGTCATTTTTTTCAAATCCTCAAAAATGATGAAAAACGGCGCGCGCTATAGTATGCCGTACGATATGGGCTATAGCCCACGGTCCAAAATGATGAGAAACGAGGCTAACTTTTTTTTCAAAATTTCAAAAAACATGGGCTATAACCCATCGTTTTTGTCATTTCGTCATTTTTTTCAAATCCTCAAAAATGATGAAAAACTGCGCGCTATAGTATGCCGTACGATATGGGCTATAGCCCACGGTCCAAAATGATGAGAAACGAGGCTAACTTTTTTTTCAAAATTTCAAAAAACATGGGCTATAACCCATCGTTTTTGTCATTTCGTCATTTTTTTCAAATCCTCAAAAATGATGAAAAACTGCGCGCTATAGTATGCCGTACGATATGGGCTATAGCCCACGGTCCAAAATGATGAGAAACGAGGCTAACTTTTTTTTTCAAAATTTCAAAAAACATGGGCTATAACCCATCGTTTTTGTCATTTCGTCATTTTTTTCAAATCCTCAAAAATGATGAAAAACGGCGCGCTATAGTATGCCGTACGATATGGGCTATAGCCCACGGTCCAAAATGATGAGAAACGAGGCTAACTTTTTTTTCAAAATTTCAAAAAACATGGGCTATAACCCATCGTTTTTGTCATTTCGTCATTTTTTTCAAATCCTCAAAAATGATGAAAAACGGCGCGCTATAGTATGCCGTACGATATGGGCTATAGCCCACGGTCCAAAATGATGAGAAACGAGGCTAACTTTTTTTTTCAAAATTTCAAAAAACATGGGCTATAACCCATCGTTTTTGTCATTTCGTCATTTTTTTCAAATCCTCAAAAATGATGAAAAACTGCGCGCTATAGTATGCCGTACGATATGGGCTATAGCCCACGGTCCAAAATGATGAGAAACGAGGCTATTTTTTTTTTTCAAAATTTAAAAAAACATGGGCTATAACCCATCGTTTTTGTCATTTTGTCATTTTTTTCAAATCCTCAAAAATGATGAAAAACTGCGCGCTATAGTATGCCGTACGATATGGGCTATAGCCCACGGACCAAAATGATGAGAAACGAGGCTAACTTTTTTTTTCAAAATTTCAAAAAACATGGGCTATAACCCATCTTTTTTGTCATTTCGTCATTTTTTTCAAATCCTCAAAAATGATGAAAAACGGCGCGCTATAGTATGCCGTACGATATGGGCTATAGCCCATGGTCCAAAATGATGAGAAACGAGGCTAACTTTTTTTTTCAAAATTTCAAAAAACATGGGCTATAACCCATCGTTTTTGTCATTTTGTCATTTTTTTCAAATCCTCAAAAATGATGAAAAACGGCGCGCTATAGTATGCCGTACGATATGGGCTATAGCCCACGGTCCAAAATGATGAGAAACGAGGCTAACTTTTTTTTCAAAATTTCAAAAAACATGGGCTATAACCCATCGTTTTTGTCATTTCGTCATTTTTTTCAAATCCTCAAAAATGATGAAAAACTGCGCGCTATAGTATGCCGTACGATATGGGCTATAGCCCACGGTCCAAAATGATGAGAAACGAGGATAACTTTTTTTTCAAAATTTCAAAAAACATGGGCTATAACCCATCGTTTTTGTCATTTCGTCATTTTTTTCAAATCCTCAAAAATGATGAAAAACTGCGCGCTATAGTATGCCGTACGATATGGGCTATAGCCCACGGTCCAAAATGATGAGAAACGAGGCTAACTTTTTTTTCCAAAATTTCAAAAAACATGGGCTATAACCCATCGTTTTTGTCATTTCGTCATTTTTTTTCAAATCCTCAAAAATGATGAAAAACGGCGCGCTATAGTATGCCGTACGATATGGGCTATAGCCCACGGTCCAAAATGATGAGAAACGAGGCTAACTTTTTTTTCAAAATTTCAAAAAACATGGGCTATAACCCATCGTTTTTGTCATTTTGTCATTTTTTTCAAATCCTCAAAAATGATGAAAAACTGCGCGCTATAGTATGCCGTACGATATGGGCTATAGCCCACGGACCAAAATGATGAGAAACGAGGCTAACTTTTTTTTTCAAAATTTCAAAAAACATGGGCTATAACCCATCTTTTTTGTCATTTCGTCATTTTTTTCAAATCCTCAAAAATTATGAAAAACTGCGCGCTATAGTATGCCGTACGATATGGGCTATAGCCCACGGTCCAAAATTATGAGAAACGAGGATAACTTTTTTTTCAAAATTTCAAAAAACATGGGCTATAACCCATCGTTTTTGTCATTTCGTCATTTTTTTCAAATCCTCAAAAATGATGAAAAACTGCGCGCTATAGTATGCCGTACGATATGGGCTATAGGCCACGGTCCAAAATGATGAGAAACGAGGCTAACTTTTTTTTCCAAAATTTCAAAAAACATGGGCTATAACCCATCGTTTTTGTCATTTCGTCATTTTTTTCAAATCCTCAAAAATGATGAAAAACGGCGCGCTATAGTATGCCGTACGATATGGGCTATAGCCCATGGTCCAAAATGATGAGAAACGAGGCTAACTTTTTTTTTCAAAATTTCAAAAAACATGGGCTATAACCCATCGTTTTTGTCATTTTGTCATTTTTTTCAAATCCTCAAAAATGATGAAAAACGGCGCGCTATAGTATGCCGTACGATATGGGCTATAGCCCACGGTCCAAAATGATGAGAAACGAGGCTAACTTTTTTTTCAAAATTTCAAAAAACATGGGCTATAACCCATCGTTTTTGTCATTTCGTCATTTTTTTCAAATCCTCAAAAATGATGAAAAACTGCGCGCTATAGTATGCCGTACGATATGGGCTATAGCCCACGGTCCAAAATGATGAGAAACGAGGATAACTTTTTTTTCAAAATTTCAAAAAACATGGGCTATAACCCATCGTTTTTGTCATTTTGTCATTTTTTTCAAATCCTCAAAAATGATGAAAAACTGCGCGCTATAGTATGCCGTACGATATGGGCTATAGCCCACGGTCCAAAATGATGAGAAACGAGGCTAACTTTTTTTTCCAAAATTTCAAAAAACATGGGCTATAACCCATCGTTTTTGTCATTTCGTCATTTTTTTTCAAATCCTCAAAAATGATGAAAAACGGCGCGCTATAGTATGCCGTACGATATGGGCTATAGCCCACGGTCCAAAATGATGAGAAACGAGGCTAACCTTTTTTTCAAAATTTCAAAAAACATGGGCTATAACCCATCGTTTTTGTCATTTCGTCATTTTTTTCAAATCCTCAAAAATGATGAAAAACTGCACGCTATAGTATGCCGTACGATATGGGCTATAGCCCACGGTCCAAAATGATGAGAAACGAGGCTAACTTTTTTTTTTCAAAATTTCAAAAAACATGGGCTATAACCCATCGTTTTTGTCATTTCGTCATTTTGTTCAAATCCTCAAAAATGATGAAAAACGACGCGCTATAGTTTGCCGTACGATACGGGCTATAGCCCATGGTCCAAAATGATGAGAAACGAGGCTAACTTTTTTTTTCAAAATTTCAAAAAACATGGGCTATAACCCATCGTTTTTGTCATTTCGTCATTTTTTTCAAATCCTCAAAATTGATGAAAAACTGCGCGCTATAGTATGCCGTACGATATGGGCTATAGCCCACGGTCCAAAATGATGAGAAACGAGGCTAACTTTTTTTTTCAAAATTTCAAAAAACATGGGCTATAACCCATCGTTTTTGTCATTTCGTCATTTTTTTCAAATCCTCAAAAATGATGAAAAACGGCGCGCGCTATAGTATGCCGTACGATATGGGCTATAGCCCACGGTCCAAAATGATGAGAAACGAGGCTAACTTTTTTTTCAAAATTTCAAAAAACATGGGCTATAACCCATCGTTTTTTTCATTTCGTAAATTTTTTCAAATCCTCAAAAAATGATGAAAAACGGCGCGCTATAGTATGCCGTACGATATGGGCTATAGCCCACGGTCCAAAATGATGAGAAACGAGGCTAACTTTTTTTTCCAAAATTTCAAAAAACATGGGCTATAACCCATCGTTTTTGTCATTTTGTCATTTTTTTCAAATCCTCAAAAATGATGAAAGACGGCACGCTATAGTATGCCGTACGATATGGGCTATAGCCCATGGTCCAAAATGATGAGAAACGAGGCTAACTTTTTTTTTCAAAATTTCAAAAAACATGGGCTATAACCCATCGTTTTTGTCATTTCGTCATTTTTTTCAAATCCTCAAAAATGATGAAAAACGGCGCGCGCTATAGTATGCCGTACGATATGGGCTATAGCCCACGGTCCAAAATGATGAGAAACGAGGCTAACTTTTTTTTCAAAATTTCAAAAAACATGGGCTATAACCCATCGTTTTTGTCATTTCGTCATTTTTTTCAAATCCTCAAAAATGATGAAAAACTGCGCGCTATAGTATGCCGTACGATATGGGCTATAGCCCACGGTCCAAAATGATGAGAAACGAGGCTAACTTTTTTTTTCAAAATTTCAAAAAACATGGGCTATAACCCATCGTTTTTGTCATTTCGTCATTTTTTTCAAATCCTCAAAAATGATGAAAAACGGCGCGCTATAGTATGCCGTACGATATGGGCTATAGCCCACGGTCCAAAATGATGAGAAACGAGGCTAACTTTTTTTTCAAAATTTCAAAAAACATGGGCTATAACCCATCGTTTTTGTCATTTCGTCATTTTTTTCAAATCCTCAAAAATGATGAAAAACGGCGCGCTATAGTTTGCCGTACGATATGGGCTATAGCCCATGGTCCAAAATGATGAGAAACGAGGCAAACTTTTTTTTCCTAAATTTCAAAAAACATGGGCTATAACCCATCGTTTTTGTCATTTCGTCATTTTTTTCAAATCCTCAAAATTGATGAAAAACTGCGCGCTATAGTATGCCGTACGATATGGGCTATAGCCCACGGTCCAAAATGATGAGAAACGAGGCTAACTTTTTTTTTCAAAATTTCAAAAAACATGGGCTATAACCCATCGTTTTTGTCATTTCGTCATTTTTTTCAAATCCTCAAAAATGATGAAAAACGGCGCGCTATAGTATGCCGTACGATATGGGCTATAGCCCACGGTCCAAAATGATGAGAAACGAGGCTAACTTTTTTTTCAAAATTTCAAAAAACATGGGCTATAACCCATAGTTTTTGTCATTTCGTCATTTTTTTCAAATCCTCAAAAATGATGAAAAACTGCGCGCTATAGTATGCCGTACGATATGGGCTATAGCCCACGGTCCAAAATGATGAGAAACGAGGCTAACTTTTTTTTTCAAAATTAAAAAAAACATGGGCTATAACCCATCGTTTTTGTCATTTCGTCATTTTTTTCAAATCCTCAAAAATGATGAAAAACGGCGCGCGCTATAGTATGCCGTACGATATGGGCTATAGCCCACGGTCCAAAATGATGAGAAACGAGGCTAACTTTTTTTTCAAAATTTCAAAAAACATGGGCTATAACCCATCGTTTTTTTCATTTCGTAAATTTTTTCAAATCCTCAAAAAATGATGAAAAACGGCGCGCTATAGTATGCCGTACGATATGGGCTATAGCCCACGGTCCAAAATGATGAGAAACGAGGCTAACTTTTTTTTCCAAAATTTCAAAAAACATGGGCTATAACCCATCGTTTTTGTCATTTCGTCATTTTTTTCAAATCCTCAAAAATGATGAAAAACGGCGCGCTATAGTATGCCGTACGATATGGGCTATAGCCCACGGTCCAAAATGATGAGAAACGAGGCTAACTTTTTTTTCAAAATTTCAAAAAACATGGGCTATAACCCATAGTTTTTGTCATTTCGTCATTTTTTTCAAATCCTCAAAATTGATGAAAAACTGCGCGCTATAGTATGCCGTACGATATGGGCTATAGCCCACGGTCCAAAATGATGAGAAACGACGCTAACTTTTTTTTTCAAAATTAAAAAAAACATGGGCTATAACCCATCGTTTTTGTCATTTCGTCATTTTTTTCAAATCCTCAAAAATGATGAAAAACGGCGCGCGCTATAGTATGCCGTACGATATGGGCTATAGCCCACGGTCCAAAATGATGAGAAACGAGGCTAACTTTTTTTTCAAAATTTCAAAAAACATGGGCTATAACCCATCGTTTTTTTCATTTCGTAAATTTTTTCAAATCCTCAAAAAATGATGAAAAACGGCGCGCTATAGTATGCAGTACGATATGGGCTATAGCCCACGGTCCAAAATGATGAGAAATGAGGCTAACCTTTTTTTCCAAAATTTCAAAAAACATGGGCTATAACCCATCGTTTTTGTCATTTCGTCATTTTTTTCAAATCCTCAAAAATGATGAAAGACGGCGCGCTATAGTATGCCGTACGATATGGGCTATAGCCCATGGTCCAAAATGATAAGAAACGAGGCTAACTTTTTTTTTCAAAATTTCAAAAAACATGGGCTATAACCCATCGTTTTTGTCATTTCGTCATTTTTTTCAAATCCTCAAAAATGATGAAAAACGGCGCGCGCTATAGTATGCCGTACGATATGGGCTATAGCCCACGGTCCAAAATGATGAGAAAAGAGGCTAACTTTTTTTTCAAAATTTCAAAAAACATGGGCTATAACCCATCGTTTTTGTCATTTCGTCATTTTTTTCAAATCCTCAAAAATGATGAAAAACTGCGCGCTATAGTATGCCGTACGATATGGGCTATAGCCCACGGTCCAAAATGATGAGAAACGAGGCTAACTTTTTTTTCAAAATTTCAAAAAACATGGGCTATAACCCATCGTTTTTGTCATTTCGTCATTTTTTTCAAATCCTCAAAAATGATGAAAAACGGCGCGCTATAGTATTCCGTACGATATGGGCTATAGCCCACGGTCCAAAATGATGAGAAACGAGGCTAACTTTTTTTTCAAAATTTCAAAAAACATGGGCTATAACCCATCGTTTTTGTCATTTCGTCATTTTTTTCAAATCCTCAAAAATGATGAAAAACTGCACGCTATAGTATGCCGTACGATATGGGCTATAGCCCACGGTCCAAAATGATGAGAAACGAGGCTAACTTTTTTTTTCAAAATTTCAAAAAACATGGGCTATAACCCATCGTTTTTGTCATTTCGTCATTTTTTTCAAATCCTCAAAAATGATGAAAAACGGCGCGCTATAGTTTGCCGTACGATATGGGCTATAGCCCATGGTCCAAAATGATGAGAAACGAGGCTAACTTTTTTTCCCTAAATTTCAAAAAACATGGGCTATAACCCATCGTTTTTGTCATTTCGTCATTTTTTTCAAATCCTCAAAATTGATGAAAAACTGCGCGCTATAGTATGCCGTACGATATGGGCTATAGCCCACGGTCCAAAATGATGAGAAACGAGGCTAACTTTTTTTTTCAAAATTTCAAAAAACATGGGCTATAACCCATCGTTTTTGTCATTTCGTCATTTTTTTCAAATCCTCAAAAATGATGAAAAACGGCGCGCTATAGTATGCCGTACGATATGGGCTATAGCCCACGGTCCAAAATGATGAGAAACGAGGCTAACTTTTTTTTCAAAATTTCAAAAAACATGGGCTATAACCCATCGTTTTTGTCATTTCGTCATTTTTTTCAAATCCTCAAAAATGATGAAAAACTGCGCGCTATAGTATGCCGTACGATATGGGCTATAGCCCACGGTCCAAAATGATGAGAAACGAGGCTAACTTTTTTTTTCAAAATTTCAAAAAACATGGGCTATAACCCATCGTTTTTGTCATTTCGTCATTTTTTTCAAATCCTCAAAAATGATGAAAAACGGCGCGCTATAGTATGCCGTACGATATGGGCTATAGCCCACGGTCCAAAATGATGAGAAACGAGGCTAACTTTTTTTTCAAATTTTCAAAAAACATGGGCTATAACCCATCGTTTTTGTCATTTCGTCATTTTTTTCAAATCCTCAAAAATGATGAAAAACTGCACGCTATAGTATGCCGTACGATATGGGCTATAGCCCACGGTCCAAAATGATGAGAAACGAGGCTAACTTTTTTTTTCAAAATTTCAAAAAACATGGGCTATAACCCATCGTTTTTGTCATTTCGTCATTTTTTTCAAATCCTCAAAAATGATGAAAAACGGCGCGCTATAGTATGCCGTACGATATGGGCTATAGCCCACGGTCCAAAATGATGAGAAACGAGGCTAACTTTTTTTTCAAAATTTCAAAAAACATGGGCTATAACCCATCGTTTTTGTCATTTCGTCATTTTTTTCAAATCCTCAAAAATGATGAAAAACTGCGCGCTATAGTATGCCGTACGATATGGGCTATAGCCCACGGTCCAAAATGATGAGAAACGAGGCTAACTTTTTTTTTCAAAATTTCAAAAAACATGGGCTATAACCCATCGTTTTTGTCATTTCGTCATTTTTTTCAAATCCTCAAAAATGATGAAAAACGGCGCGCTATAGTATGCCGTACGATATGGGCTATAGCCCACGGTCCAAAATGATGAGAAACGAGGCTAACTTTTTTTTCAAATTTTCAAAAAACATGGGCTATAACCCATCGTTTTTGTCATTTCGTCATTTTTTTCAAATCCTCAAAAATGATGAAAAACTGCACGCTATAGTATGCCGTACGATATGGGCTATAGCCCACGGTCCAAAATGATGAGAAACGAGGCTAACTTTTTTTTTCAAAATTTCAAAAAACATGGGCTATAACCCATCGTTTTTGTCATTTCGTCATTTTTTTCAAATCCTCAAAAATGATGAAAAACGGCGCGCTATAGTATGCCGTACGATATGGGCTATAGCCCACGGTCCAAAATGATGAGAAACGAGGCTAACTTTTTTTTCAAAATTTCAAAAAACATGGGCTATAACCCATCGTTTTTGTCATTTCGTCATTTTTTTCAAATCCTCAAAAATGATGAAAAACTGCAACGCTATACTATGCCGTACGATATGGGCTATAGCCCACGGTCCAAAATGATGAGAAACGAGGCTAACTTTTTTTTTCAAAATTTCAAAAAACATGGGCTATAACCCATCGTTTTTGTCATTTCGTCATTTTTTTCAAATCCTCAAAAATGATGAAAAACTGCGCGCTATAGTATGCCGTACGATATGGGCTATAGCCCATGGTCCAAAATGATGAGAAACGAGGCTAACTTTTTTTTTCAAAATTTCAAAAAACATGGGCTATAACCCATCGTTTTTGTCATTTCGTCATTTTTTTCAAATCCTCAAAAATGATGAAAAACTGCGCGCTATAGAATGCCGTACGATATGGGCTATAGCCCACGGTCCAAAATGATGAGAAACGAGGCTAACTTTTTTTTCAAAATTTCAAAAAACATGGGCTATAACCCATCGTTTTGTCATTTCGTCATTTTTTTCAAATCCTCAAAAATGATGAAAAACTGCACGCTATAGTATGCCGTACGATATGGGCTATAGCCCACGGTCCAAAATGATGAGAAACGAGGCTAACTTTTTTTTTCAAAATTTCAAAAAACATGGGCTATAACCCATCGTTTTTGTCATTTCGTCATTTTTTTCAAATCCTCAAAAATGATGAAAAACGGCGCGCTATAGTTTGCCGTACGATATGGGCTATAGCCCATGGTCCAAAATGATGAGAAACGAGGCTAACTTTTTTTTCCAAAATTTCAAAAAACATGGGCTATAACCCATCGTTTTTGTCATTTCGTCATTTTTTTCAAATCCTCAAAATTGATGAAAAACTGCGCGCTATAGTATGCCGTACGATATGGGCTATAGCCCACGGTCCAAAATGATGAGAAACGAGGCTAACTTTTTTTTTCAAAATTTCAAAAAACATGGGCTATAACCCATCGTTTTTGTCATTTCGTCATTTTTTTTAAATCCTCAAAAATGATGAAAAACGGCGCGCGCTATAGTATGCCGTACGATATGGGCTATAGCCCACGGTCCAAAATGATGAGAAACGAGGCTAACTTTTTTTTCAAATTTTCAAAAAACATGGGCTATAACCCATCGTTTTTGTCATTTCGTAATTTTTTTCAAATCCTCAAAAATGATGAAAAACTGCGCGCTATAGTATGCCGTACGATATGGGCTATAGCCCACGGTCCAAAATGATGAGAAACGAGGCTAACTTTTTTTTTCAAAATTTCAAAAAACATGGGCTATAACCCATCGTTTTTGTCATTTCGTCATTTTTTTCAAATCCTCAAAAATGATGAAAAACTGCGCGCGCTATAGTATGCCGTACGATATGGGCTATAGCCCATGGTCCAAAATGATGAGAAACGAGGCTAACTTTTTTTTTCAAAATTTCAAAAAACATGGGCTATAACCCATCGTTTTTGTCATTTCGTCATTTTTTTCAAATCCTCAAAAATGATGAAAAACTGCGTGCTATAGAATGCCGTACGATATGGGCTATAGCCCACGGTCCAAAATGATGAGAAACGAGGCTAACTTTTTTTTCTAAATTTCAAAAAACATGGGCTATAACCCATTGTTTTTGTCATTTCGTCATTTTTTTCAAATCCTCAAAAATGATGAAAAACTGCACGCTATAGTATGCCGTACGATATGGGCTATAGCCCACGGTCCAAAATGATGAGAAACGAGGCTAACTGTTTTTTTTCAAAATTTCAAAAAACATGGGCTATAACCCATCGTTTTTGTCATTTCGTCATTTTTTTCAAATCCTCAAAATTGATGAAAAACTGCGCGCTATAGTATGCCGTACGATATGGGCTATAGCCCACGGTCCAAAATGATGAGAAACGAGGCTAACTTTTTTTTCCAAAATTTCAAAAAACATGGGCTATAACCCATCGTTTTTGTCATTTCGTAATTTTTTTTAAATCCTCAAAAATGATGAAAAACGGCGCGCGCTATAGTATGCCGTACGATATGGGCTATAGCCCACGGTCCAAAATGATGAGAAACGAGGCTAACTTTTTTTTCAAATTTTCAAAAAACATGGGCTATAACCCATCGTTTTTGTCATTTCGTAATTTTTTTCAAATCCTCAAAAATGATGAAAAACTGCGCGCTATAGTATGCCGTACGATATGGGCTATAGCCCACGGTCCAAAATGATGAGAAACGAGGCTAACTTTTTTTTTCAAAATTTCAAAAAACATGGGCTATAACCCATCGTTTTTGTCATTTCGTCATTTTTTTAAAATCCTCAAAAATGATGAAAAACGGCGCGCGCTATAGTATGCCGTACGATATGGGCTATAGCCCACGGTCCAAAATGATGAGAAACGAGGCTAACTTTTTTTTCAAAATTTCAAAAAACATGGGCTATAACCCATCGTTTTTGTCATTTCGAAAAAAAATTCAAATCCTCAAAAATGATGAAAAACTGCGCGCTATAGTATGCCGTACGATATGGGCTATAGCCCACGGTCCAAAATGATGAGAAACGAGGCTAACTTATTTTTTCAAAATTTCAAAAAACATGGGCTATAACCCATAGTTTTTGTCATTTCGTCATTTTTTTCAAATCCTCAAAAATGATGAAAAACGGCGCGCTATAGTATGCCGTACGATATGGGCTATAGCCCACGGTCCAAAATGATGAGAAACGAGGCTAACTTTTTTTTCAAATTTTCAAAAAACATGGGCTATAACCCATCGTTTTTGTCATTTCGTAATTTTTTTCAAATCCTCAAAAATGATGAAAAACTGCGCGCTATAGTATGCCGTACGATATGGGCTATAGCCCACGGTCCAAAATGATGAGAAACGAGGCTAACTTTTTTTTTCAAAATTTCAAAAAACATGGGCTATAACCCATCGTTTTTGTCATTTCGTCATTTTTTTCAAATCCTCAAAAATGATGAAAAACTGCGCGCGCTATAGTATGCCGTACGATATGGGCTATAGCCCACGGTCCAAAATGATGAGAAACGAGGCTAACTTTTTTTTCTAAATTTCAAAAAACATGGGCTATAACCCATTGTTTTTGTCATTTCGTCATTTTTTTCAAATCCTCAAAAATGATGAAAAACTGCACGCTATAGTATGCCGTACGATATGGGCTATAGCCCACGGTCCAAAATGATGAGAAACGAGGCTAACTGTTTTTTTTCAAAATTTCAAAAAACATGGGCTATAACCCATCGTTTTTGTCATTTCGTCATTTTTTTCAAATCCTCAAAATTGATGAAAAACTGCGCGCTATAGTATGCCGTACGATATGGGCTATAGCCCACGGTCCAAAATGATGAGAAACGAGGCTAACTTTTTTTTCCAAAATTTCAAAAAACATGGGCTATAACCCATCGTTTTTGTCATTTCGTAATTTTTTTTAAATCCTCAAAAATGATGAAAAACGGCGCGCGCTATAGTATGCCGTACGATATGGGCTATAGCCCACGGTCCAAAATGATGAGAAACGAGGCTAACTTTTTTTTCAAATTTTCAAAAAACATGGGCTATAACCCATCGTTTTTGTCATTTCGTAATTTTTTTCAAATCCTCAAAAATGATGAAAAACTGCGCGCTATAGTATGCCGTACGATATGGGCTATAGCCCACGGTCCAAAATGATGAGAAACGAGGCTAACTTTTTTTTTCAAAATTTCAAAAAACATGGGCTATAACCCATCGTTTTTGTCATTTCGTCATTTTTTTAAAATCCTCAAAAATGATGAAAAACGGCGCGCGCTATAGTATGCCGTACGATATGGGCTATAGCCCACGGTCCAAAATGATGAGAAACGAGGCTAACTTTTTTTTCAAAATTTCAAAAAACATGGGCTATAACCCATCGTTTTTGTCATTTCGAAAAAAAATTCAAATCCTCAAAAATGATGAAAAACTGCGCGCTATAGTATGCCGTACGATATGGGCTATAGCCCACGGTCCAAAATGATGAGAAACGAGGCTAACTTCTTTTTTCAAAATTTCAAAAAACATGGGCTATAACCCATAGTTTTTGTCATTTCGTCATTTTTTTCAAATCCTCAAAAATGATGAAAAACGGCGCGCTATAGTATGCCGTACGATATGGGCTATAGCCCACGGTCCAAAATGATGAGAAACGAGGCAAACTTTTTTTTCCTAAATTTCAAAAAACATGGGCTATAACCCATCGTTTTTGTCATTTCGTCATTTTTTTCAAATCCTCAAAATTGATGAAAAACTGCGCGCTATAGTATGCCGTACGATATGGGCTATAGCCCACGGTCCAAAATGATGAGAAACGAGGCTAACTTTTTTTTTCAAAATTTCAAAAAACATGGGCTATAACCCATCGTTTTTGTCATTTCGTCATTTTTTTCAAATCCTCAAAAATGATGAAAAACGGCGCGCTATAGTATGCCGTACGATATGGGCTATAGCCCACGGTCCAAAATGATGAGAAACGAGGCTAACTTTTTTTTCAAAATTTCAAAAAACATGGGCTATAACCCATCGTTTTTGTCATTTCGTCATTTTTTTCAAATCCTCAAAAATGATGAAAAACTGCGCGCTATAGTATGCCGTACGATATGGGCTATAGCCCATGGTCCAAAATGATGAGAAACGAGGCTAACTTTTTTTTTCAAAATTTCAAAAAACATGGGCTATAACCCATCGTTTTTGTCATTTCGTCATTTTTTTCAAATCCTCAAAATTGATGAAAAACTGCGCGCTATAGTATGCCGTACGATATGGGCTATAGCCCACGGTCCAAAATGATGAGAAACGAGGCTAACTTTTTTTTTCAAAATTTCAAAAAACATGGGCTATAACCCATCGTTTTTGTCATTTCGTCATTTTTTTCAAATCCTCAAAAATGATGAAAAACGGCGCGCGCTATAGTATGCCGTACGATATGGGCTATAGCCCACGGTCCAAAATGATGAGAAACGAGGCTAATTTTTTTTTCAAAATTTCAAAAAACATGGGCTATAACCCATCGTTTTTTTCATTTCGTAAATGTTTTCAAATCCTCAAAAAATGATGAAAAACGGCGCGCTATAGTATGCCGTACGATATGGGCTATAGCCCACGGTCCAAAATGATGAGAAACGAGGCTAACTTTTTTTTCCAAAATTTCAAAAAACATGGGCTATAACCCATCGTTTTTTTCATTTCGTCATTTTTTTCAAATCCTCAAAAATGATGAAAAACGGCGCGCGCTATAGTATGCCGTACGATATGGGCTATAGCCCACGGTCCAAAATGATGAGAAAAGAGGCTAACTTTTTTTTCAAAATTTCAAAAAACATGGGCTATAACCCATCGTTTTTGTCATTTCGTCATTTTTTTCAAATCCTCAAAAATGATGAAAAACTGCGCGCTATAGTATGCCGTACGATATGGGCTATAGCCCACGGTCCAAAATGATGAGAAACGAGGCAAACTTTTTTTTCAAAATTTCAAAAAACATGGGCTATAACCCATCGTTTTTGTCATTTCGTCATTTTTTTCAAATCCTCAAAAATGATGAAAAACGGCGCGCTATAGTATGCCGTACGATATGGGCTATAGCCCACGGTCCAAAATGATGAGAAACGAGGCTAACTTTTTTTTCAAAATTTCAAAAAACATGGGCTATAACCCATCGTTTTTGTCATTTCGTCATTTTTTTCAAATCCTCAAAAATGATGAAAAACTGCACGCTATAGTATGCCGTACGATATGGGCTATAGCCCACGGTCCAAAATGATGAGAAACGAGGCTAACTTTTTTTTTCAAAATTTCAAAAAACATGGGCTATAACCCATCGTTTTTGTCATTTCGTCATTTTTTTCAAATCCTCAAAAATGATGAAAAACGGCGCGCTATAGTTTGCCGTACGATATGGGCTATAGCCCATGGTCCAAAATGATGAGAAACGAGGCTAACTTTTTTTTCCTAAATTTCAAAAAACATGGGCTATAACCCATCGTTTTTGTCATTTCGTCATTTTTTTCAAATCCTCAAAATTGATGAAAAACTGCGCGCTATAGTATGCCGTACGATATGGGCTATAGCCCACGGTCCAAAATGATGAGAAACGAGGCTAACTTTTTTTTTCAAAATTTCAAAAAACATGGGCTATAACCCATCGTTTTTGTCATTTCGTCATTTTTTTCAAATCCTCAAAAATGATGAAAAACGGCACGCTATAGTATGCCGTACGATATGGGCTATAGCCCACGGTCCAAAATGATGAGAAACGAGGCTAACTTTTTTTTCAAAATTTCAAAAAACATGGGCTATAACCCATCGTTTTTGTCATTTCGTCATTTTTTTCAAATCCTCAAAAATGATGAAAAACTGCGCGCTATAGTATGCCGTACGATATGGGCTATAGCCCACGGTCCAAAATGATGAGAAACGAGGCTAACTTTTTTTTTCAAAATTTCAAAAAACATGGGCTATAACCCATCGTTTTTGTCATTTCGTCATTTTTTTCAAATCCTCAAAAATGATGAAAAACGGCGCGCTATAGTATGCCGTACGATATGGGCTATAGCCCACGGTCCAAAATGATGAGAAACGAGGCTAACTTTTTTTTCAAAATTTCAAAAAACATGGGCTATAACCCATCGTTTTTGTCATTTCGTCATTTTTTTCAAATCCTCAAAAATGATGAAAAACTGCACGCTATAGTATGCCGTACGATATGGGCTATAGCCCACGGTCCAAAATGATGAGAAACGAGGCTAACTTTTTTTTCAAAATTTCAAAAAACATGGGCTATAACCCATCGTTTTTGTCATTTCGTCATTTTTTTCAAATCCTCAAAAATGATGAAAAACTGCACGCTATAGTATGCCGTACGATATGGGCTATAGCCCACGGTCCAAAATGATGAGAAACGAGGCTAACTTTTTTTTTCAAAATTTCAAAAAACATGGGCTATAACCCATCGTTTTTGTCATTTCGTCATTTTTTTCAAATCCTCAAAAATGATGAAAAACGGCGCGCTATAGTTTGCCGTACGATATGGGCTATAGCCCATGGTCCAAAATGATGAGAAACGAGGCTAACTTTTTTTTCCTAAATTTCAAAAAACATGGGCTATAACCCATCGTTTTTGTCATTTCGTCATTTTTTTCAAATCCTCAAAATTGATGAAAAACTGCGCGCTATAGTATGCCGTACGATATGGGCTATAGCCCACGGTCCAAAATGATGAGAAACGAGGCTAACTTTTTTTTTCAAAATTTCAAAAAACATGGGCTATAACCCATCGTTTTTGTCATTTCGTCATTTTTTTCAAATCCTCAAAAATGATGAAAAACGGCACGCTATAGTATGCCGTACGATATGGGCTATAGCCCACGGTCCAAAATGATGAGAAACGAGGCTAACTTTTTTTTCAAAATTTCAAAAAACATGGGCTATAACCCATCGTTTTTGTCATTTCGTCATTTTTTTCAAATCCTCAAAAATGATGAAAAACTGCGCGCTATAGTATGCCGTACGATATGGGCTATAGCCCACGGTCCAAAATGATGAGAAACGAGGCTAACTTTTTTTTTCAAAATTTCAAAAAACATGGGCTATAACCCATCGTTTTTGTCATTTCGTCATTTTTTTCAAATCCTCAAAAATGATGAAAAACGGCGCGCTATAGTATGCCGTACGATATGGGCTATAGCCCACGGTCCAAAATGATGAGAAACGAGGCTAACTTTTTTTTCAAAATTTCAAAAAACATGGGCTATAACCCATCGTTTTTGTCATTTCGTCATTTTTTTCAAATCCTCAAAAATGATGAAAAACTGCACGCTATAGTATGCCGTACGATATGGGCTATAGCCCACGGTCCAAAATGATGAGAAACGAGGCTAACTTTTTTTTTCAAAATTTCAAAAAACATGGGCTATAACCCATCGTTTTTGTCATTTCGTCATTTTTTTCAAATCCTCAAAAATGATGAAAAACGGCGCGCTATAGTATGCCGTACGATATGGGCTATAGCCCACGGTCCAAAATGATGAGAAACGAGGCTAACTTTTTTTTCAAAATTTCAAAAAACATGGGCTATAACCCATCGTTTTTGTCATTTCGTCATTTTTTTCAAATCCTCAAAAATGATGAAAAACTGCAACGCTATACTATGCCGTACGATATGGGCTATAGCCCACGGTCCAAAATGATGAGAAACGAGGCTAACTTTTTTTTTCAAAATTTCAAAAAACATGGGCTATAACCCATCGTTTTTGTCATTTCGTCATTTTTTTCAAATCCTCAAAAATGATGAAAAACTGCGCGCTATAGTATGCCGTACGATATGGGCTATAGCCCATGGTCCAAAATGATGAGAAACGAGGCTAACTTTTTTTTTCAAAATTTCAAAAAACATGGGCTATAACCCATCGTTTTTGTCATTTCGTCATTTTTTTCAAATCCTCAAAAATGATGAAAAATAGCGCGCTATAGAATGCCGTACGATATGGGCTATAGCCCACGGTCCAAAATGATGAGAAACGAGGCTAACTTTTTTTTCAAAATTTCAAAAAACATGGGCTATAACCCATCGTTTTGTCATTTCGTCATTTTTTTCAAATCCTCAAAAATGATGAAAAACTGCACGCTATAGTATGCCGTACGATATGGGCTATAGCCCACGGTCCAAAATGATGAGAAACGAGGCTAACTTTTTTTTTCAAAATTTCAAAAAACATGGGCTATAACCCATCGTTTTTGTCATTTCGTCATTTTTTTCAAATCCTCAAAAATGATGAAAAACGGCGCGCTATAGTTTGCCGTACGATATGGGCTATAGCCCATGGTCCAAAATGATGAGAAACGAGGCTAACTTTTTTTTTCAAAATTTCAAAAAACATGGGCTATAACCCATCGTTTTTGTCATTTCGTCATTTTTTTCAAATCCTCAAAATTGATGAAAAACTGCGCGCTATAGTATGCCGTACGATATGGGCTATAGCCCACGGTCCAAAATGATGAGAAACGAGGCTAACTTTTTTTTTCAAATTTTCAAAAAACATGGGCTATAACCCATCGTTTTTGTCATTTCGTCATTTTTTTGAAATCCTCAAAAATGATGAAAAACGGCGCGCGCTATAGTATGCCGTACGATATGGGCTATAGCCCACGGTCCAAAATGATGAGAAACGAGGCTAACTTTTTTTTCAAATTTTCAAAAAACATGGGCTATAACCCATCGTTTTTGTCATTTCGTAATTTTTTTCAAATCCTCAAAAATGATGAAAAACTGCGCGCTATAGTATGCCGTACGATATGGGCTATAGCCCACGGTCCAAAATGATGAGAAACGAGGCTAACTTTTTTTTTCAAAATTTCAAAAAACATGGGCTATAACCCATCGTTTTTGTCATTTCGTCATTTTTTTCAAATCCTCAAAAATGATGAAAAACTGCGCGCGCTATAGTATGCCGTACGATATGGGCTATAGCCCATGGTCCAAAATGATGAGAAACGAGGCTAACTTTTTTTTTCAAAATTTCAAAAAACATGGGCTATAACCCATCGTTTTTGTCATTTCGTCATTTTTTTCAAATCCTCAAAAATGATGAAAAACTGCGCGCTATAGAATGCCGTACGATATGGGCTATAGCCCACGGTCCAAAATGATGAGAAACGAGGCTAACTTTTTTTTCTAAATTTCAAAAAACATGGGCTATAACCCATTGTTTTTGTCATTTCGTCATTTTTTTCAAATCCTCAAAAATGATGAAAAACTGCACGCTATAGTATGCCGTACGATATGGGCTATAGCCCACGGTCCAAAATGATGAGAAACGAGGCTAACTTTTTTTTTCAAAATTTCAAAAAACATGGGCTATAACCCATCGTTTTTGTCATTTCGTCATTTTTTTCAAATCCTCAAAATTGATGAAAAACTGCGCGCTATAGTATGCCGTACGATATGGGCTATAGCCCACGGTCCAAAATGATGAGAAACGAGGCTAACTTTTTTTTCCAAAATTTCAAAAAACATGGGCTATAACCCATCGTTTTTGTCATTTCGTCATTTTTTTTAAATCCTCAAAAATGATGAAAAACGGCGCGCGCTATAGTATGCCGTACGATATGGGCTATAGCCCACGGTCCAAAATGATGAGAAACGAGGCTAACTTTTTTTTCAAAATTTCAAAAAACATGGGCTATAACCCATCGTTTTTGTCATTTCGAAAAAAAATTCAAATCCTCAAAAATGATGAAAAACTGCGCGCTATAGTATGCCGTACGATATGGGCTATAGCCCACGGTCCAAAATGATGAGAAACGAGGCTAACTTCTTTTTTCAAAATTTCAAAAAACATGGGCTATAACCCATAGTTTTTGTCATTTCGTCATTTTTTTCAAATCCTCAAAAATGATGAAAAACTGCGCGCTATAGTATGCCGTACGATATGGGCTATAGCCCATGGTCCAAAATGATGAGAAACGAGGCAAACTTTTTTTTTCAAAATTTCAAAAAACATGGGCTATAACCCATCGTTTTTGTCATTTCGTCATTTTTTTCAAATCCTCAAAAATGATGAAAAACTGCGCGCTATAGAATGCCGTACGATATGGGCTATAGCCCACGGTCCAAAATGATGAGAAACGAGGCTAACTTTTTTTTTCAAAATTTCAAAAAACATGGGCTATAACCCATCGTTTTTGTCATTTCGTCATTTTTTTCAAATCCTCAAAAATGATGAAAAACGGCGCGCTATAGTATGCCGTACGATATGGGCTATAGCCCACGGTCCAAAATGATGAGAAACTAGGCTAACTTTTTTTTCAAAATTTCAAAAAACATGGGCTATAACCCATCGTTTTTGTCATTTCGTCATTTTTTTCAAATCCTCAAAAATGATGAAAAACTGCGCACTATAGAATGCCGTACGATATGGGCTATAGCCCACGGTCCAAAATGATGAGAAACGAGGCTAACTTTTTTTTTCAAAATTTCAAAAAACATGGGCTATAACCCATCGTTTTTGTCATTTCGTCATTTTTTTTAAATCCTCAAAAATGATGAAAAACGGCGCGCGCTATAGTATGCCGTACGATATGGGCTATAGCCCACGGTCCAAAATGATGAGAAACAAGGCTAACTTTTTTTTCAAATTTTCAAAAAACATGGGCTATAACCCATCGTTTTTGTCATTTCGTAATTTTTTTCAAATCCTCAAAAATGATGAAAAACTGCGCGCTATAGTATGCCGTACGATATGGGCTATAGCCCACGGTCCAAAATGATGAGAAACGAGGCTAACTTTTTTTTTCAAAATTTCAAAAAACATGGGCTATAACCCATCGTTTTTGTCATTTCGTCATTTTTTTCAAATCCTCAAAAATGATGAAAAACGGCGCGCGCTATAGTATGCCGTACGATATGGGCTATAGCCCACGGTCCAAAATGATGAGAAACGAGGCTAACTTTTTTTTCAAAATTTCAAAAAAACATGGGCTATAACCCATCGTTTTTGTCATTTCGGAAAAAAATTCAAATCCTCAAAAATGATGAAAAACTGCGCGCTATAGTATGCCGTACGATATGGGCTATAGCCCACGGTCCAAAATGATGAGAAACGAGGCTAACTTCTTTTTTCAAAATTTCAAAAAACATGGGCTATAACCCATAGTTTTTGTCATTTCGTCATTTTTTTCAAATCCTCAAAAATGATGAAAAACGGCGCGCTATAGTATGCCGTACGATATGGGCTATAGCCCACGGTCCAAAATGATGAGAAACGAGGCAAACTTTTTTTTCCTAAATTTCAAAAAACATGGGCTATAACCCATCGTTTTTGTCATTTCGTCATTTTTTTCAAATCCTCAAAATTGATGAAAAACTGCGCGCTATAGTATGCCGTACGATATGGGCTATAGCCCACGGTCCAAAATGATGAGAAACGAGGCTAACTTTTTTTTTCAAAATTTCAAAAAACATGGGCTATAACCCATCGTTTTTGTCATTTCGTCATTTTTTTCAAATCCTCAAAAATGATGAAAAACGGCGCGCTATAGTATGCCGTACGATATGGGCTATAGCCCACGGTCCAAAATGATGAGAAACGAGGCTAACTTTTTTTTCAAAATTTCAAAAAACATGGGCTATAACCCATCGTTTTTGTCATTTCGTCATTTTTTTCAAATCCTCAAAAATGATGAAAAACTGCGCGCTATAGTATGCCGTACGATATGGGCTATAGCCCATGGTCCAAAATGATGAGAAACGAGGCTAACTTTTTTTTTCAAAATTTCAAAAAACATGGGCTATAACCCATCGTTTTTGTCATTTCGTCATTTTTTTCAAATCCTCAAAATTGATGAAAAACTGCGCGCTATAGTATGCCGTACGATATGGGCTATAGCCCACGGTCCAAAATGATGAGAAACGAGGCTAACTTTTTTTTTCAAAATTTCAAAAAACATGGGCTATAACCCATCGTTTTTGTCATTTCGTCATTTTTTTCAAATCCTCAAAAATGATGAAAAACGGCGCGCGCTATAGTATGCCGTACGATATGGGCTATAGCCCACGGTCCAAAATGATGAGAAACGAGGCTAACTTTTTTTTCAAAATTTCAAAAAACATGGGCTATAACCCATCGTTTTTTTCATTTCGTAAATGTTTTCAAATCCTCAAAAAATGATGAAAAACGGCGCGCTATAGTATGCCGTACGATATGGGCTATAGCCCACGGTCCAAAATGATGAGAAACGAGGCTAACTTTTTTTTCCAAAATTTCAAAAAACATGGGCTATAACCCATCGTTTTTTTCATTTCGTCATTTTTTTCAAATCCTCAAAAATGATGAAAAACGGCGCGCGCTATAGTATGCCGTACGATATGGGCTATAGCCCACGGTCCAAAATGATGAGAAAAGAGGCTAACTTTTTTTTCAAAATTTCAAAAAACATGGGCTATAACCCATCGTTTTTGTCATTTCGTCATTTTTTTCAAATCCTCAAAAATGATGAAAAACTGCGCGCTATAGTATGCCGTACGATATGGGCTATAGCCCACGGTCCAAAATGATGAGAAACGAGGCTAACTTTTTTTTCAAAATTTCAAAAAACATGGGCTATAACCCATCGTTTTTGTCATTTCGTCATTTTTTTCAAATCCTCAAAAATGATGAAAAACGGCGCGCTATAGTATGCCGTACGATATGGGCTATAGCCCACGGTCCAAAATGATGAGAAACGAGGCTAACTTTTTTTTCAAAATTTCAAAAAACATGGGCTATAACCCATCGTTTTTGTCATTTCGTCATTTTTTTCAAATCCTCAAAAATGATGAAAAACTGCACGCTATAGTATGCCGTACGATATGGGCTATAGCCCACGGTCCAAAATGATGAGAAACGAGGCTAACTTTTTTTTTCAAAATTTCAAAAAACATGGGCTATAACCCATCGTTTTTGTCATTTCGTCATTTTTTTCAAATCCTCAAAAATGATGAAAAACGGCACGCTATAGTATGCCGTACGATATGGGCTATAGCCCACGGTCCAAAATGATGAGAAACGAGGCTAACTTTTTTTTCAAAATTTCAAAAAACATGGGCTATAACCCATCGTTTTTGTCATTTCGTCATTTTTTTCAAATCCTCAAAAATGATGAAAAACTGCGCGCTATAGTATGCCGTACGATATGGGCTATAGCCCACGGTCCAAAATGATGAGAAACGAGGCTAACTTTTTTTTTCAAAATTTCAAAAAACATGGGCTATAACCCATCGTTTTTGTCATTTCGTCATTTTTTTCAAATCCTCAAAAATGATGAAAAACGGCGCGCTATAGTATGCCGTACGATATGGGCTATAGCCCACGGTCCAAAATGATGAGAAACGAGGCTAACTTTTTTTTCAAAATTTCAAAAAACATGGGCTATAACCCATCGTTTTTGTCATTTCGTCATTTTTTTCAAATCCTCAAAAATGATGAAAAACTGCACGCTATAGTATGCCGTACGATATGGGCTATAGCCCACGGTCCAAAATGATGAGAAACGAGGCTAACTTTTTTTTTCAAAATTTCAAAAAACATGGGCTATAACCCATCGTTTTTGTCATTTCGTCATTTTTTTCAAATCCTCAAAAATGATGAAAAACGGCGCGCTATAGTATGCCGTACGATATGGGCTATAGCCCACGGTCCAAAATGATGAGAAACGAGGCTAACTTTTTTTTCAAAATTTCAAAAAACATGGGCTATAACCCATCGTTTTTGTCATTTCGTCATTTTTTTCAAATCCTCAAAAATGATGAAAAACTGCAACGCTATACTATGCCGTACGATATGGGCTATAGCCCACGGTCCAAAATGATGAGAAACGAGGCTAACTTTTTTTTTCAAAATTTCAAAAAACATGGGCTATAACCCATCGTTTTTGTCATTTCGTCATTTTTTTCAAATCCTCAAAAATGATGAAAAACTGCGCGCTATAGTATGCCGTACGATATGGGCTATAGCCCATGGTCCAAAATGATGAGAAACGAGGCTAACTTTTTTTTTCAAAATTTCAAAAAACATGGGCTATAACCCATCGTTTTTGTCATTTCGTCATTTTTTTCAAATCCTCAAAAATGATGAAAAACTGCGCGCTATAGAATGCCGTACGATATGGGCTATAGCCCACGGTCCAAAATGATGAGAAACGAGGCTAACTTTTTTTTCAAAATTTCAAAAAACATGGGCTATAACCCATCGTTTTGTCATTTCGTCATTTTTTTCAAATCCTCAAAAATGATGAAAAACTGCACGCTATAGTATGCCGTACGATATGGGCTATAGCCCACGGTCCAAAATGATGAGAAACGAGGCTAACTTTTTTTTTCAAAATTTCAAAAAACATGGGCTATAACCCATCGTTTTTGTCATTTCGTCATTTTTTTCAAATCCTCAAAAATGATGAAAAACGGCGCGCTATAGTTTGCCGTACGATATGGGCTATAGCCCATGGTCCAAAATGATGAGAAACGAGGCTAACTTTTTTTTTCAAAATTTCAAAAAACATGGGCTATAACCCATCGTTTTTGTCATTTCGTCATTTTTTTCAAATCCTCAAAATTGATGAAAAACTGCGCGCTATAGTATGCCGTACGATATGGGCTATAGCCCACGGTCCAAAATGATGAGAAACGAGGCTAACTTTTTTTTTCAAAATTTCAAAAAACATGGGCTATAACCCATCGTTTTTGTCATTTCGTCATTTTTTTTAAATCCTCAAAAATGATGAAAAACGGCGCGCGCTATAGTATGCCGTACGATATGGGCTATAGCCCACGGTCCAAAATGATGAGAAACGAGGCTAACTTTTTTTTCAAATTTTCAAAAAACATGGGCTATAACCCATCGTTTTTGTCATTTCGTAATTTTTTTCAAATCCTCAAAAATGATGAAAAACTGCGCGCTATAGTATGCCGTACGATATGGGCTATAGCCCACGGTCCAAAATGATGAGAAACGAGGCTAACTTTTTTTTTCAAAATTTCAAAAAACATGGGCTATAACCCATCGTTTTTGTCATTTCGTCATTTTTTTCAAATCCTCAAAAATGATGAAAAACTGCGCGCGCTATAGTATGCCGTACGATATGGGCTATAGCCCATGGTCCAAAATGATGAGAAACGAGGCTAACTTTTTTTTTCAAAATTTCAAAAAACATGGGCTATAACCCATCGTTTTTGTCATTTCGTCATTTTTTTCAAATCCTCAAAAATGATGAAAAACTGCGCGCTATAGAATGCCGTACGATATGGGCTATAGCCCACGGTCCAAAATGATGAGAAACGAGGCTAACTTTTTTTTCTAAATTTCAAAAAACATGGGCTATAACCCATCGTTTTTGTCATTTCGTCATTTTTTTTAAATCCTCAAAAATGATGAAAAACGGCGCGCGCTATAGTATGCCGTACGATATGGGCTATAGCCCACGGTCCAAAATGATGAGAAACGAGGCTAACTTTTTTTTCAAAATTTCAAAAAACATGGGCTATAACCCATCGTTTTTGTCATTTCGAAAAAAAAATCAAATCCTCAAAAATGATGAAAAACTGCGCGCTATAGTATGCCGTACGATATGGGCTATAGCCCACGGTCCAAAATGATGAGAAACGAGGCTAACTTCTTTTTTCAAAATTTCAAAAAACATGGGCTATAACCCATAGTTTTTGTCATTTCGTCATTTTTTTCAAATCCTCAAAAATGATGAAAAACTGCGCGCTATAGTATGCCGTACGATATGGGCTATAGCCCATGGTCCAAAATGATGAGAAACGAGGCAAACTTTTTTTTTCAAAATTTCAAAAAACATGGGCTATAACCCATCGTTTTTGTCATTTCGTCATTTTTTTCAAATCCTCAAAAATGATGAAAAACTGCGCGCTATAGAATGCCGTACGATATGGGCTATAGCCCACGGTCCAAAATGATGAGAAACGAGGCTAACTTTTTTTTCAAAATTTCAAAAAACATGGGCTATAACCCATCGTTTTTGTCATTTCGTCATTTTTTTCAAATCCTCAAAAATGATGAAAAACTGCAACGCTATACTATGCCGTACGATATGGGCTATAGCCCACGGTCCAAAATGATGAGAAACGAGGCTAACTTTTTTTTTCAAAATTTCAAAAAACATGGGCTATAACCCATCGTTTTTGTCATTTCGTCATTTTTTTCAAATCCTCAAAAATGATGAAAAACTGCGCGCTATAGTATGCCGTACGATATGGGCTATAGCCCATGGTCCAAAATGATGAGAAACGAGGCTAACTTTTTTTTTCAAAATTTCAAAAAACATGGGCTATAACCCATCGTTTTTGTCATTTCGTCATTTTTTTCAAATCCTCAAAAATGATGAAAAACTGCGCGCTATAGAATGCCGTACGATATGGGCTATAGCCCACGGTCCAAAATGATGAGAAACGAGGCTAACTTTTTTTTCAAAATTTCAAAAAACATGGGCTATAACCCATCGTTTTGTCATTTCGTCATTTTTTTCAAATCCTCAAAAATGATGAAAAACTGCACGCTATAGTATGCCGTACGATATGGGCTATAGCCCACGGTCCAAAATGATGAGAAACGAGGCTAACTTTTTTTTTCAAAATTTCAAAAAACATGGGCTATAACCCATCGTTTTTGTCATTTCGTCATTTTTTTCAAATCCTCAAAAATGATGAAAAACGGCGCGCTATAGTTTGCCGTACGATATGGGCTATAGCCCACGGTCCAAAATGATGAGAAACGAGGCTAACTTTTTTTTTCAAAATTTCAAAAAACATGGGCTATAACCCATCGTTTTTGTCATTTCGTCATTTTTTTCAAATCCTCAAAATTGATGAAAAACTGCGCGCTATAGTATGCCGTACGATATGGGCTATAGCCCACGGTCCAAAATGATGAGAAACGAGGCTAACTTTTTTTTTCAAAATTTCAAAAAACATGGGCTATAACCCATCGTTTTTGTCATTTCGTCATTTTTTTTAAATCCTCAAAAATGATGAAAAACGGCGCGCGCTAAAGTATGCCGTACGATATGGGCTATAGCCCACGGTCCAAAATGATGAGAAACGAGGCTAACTTTTTTTTCAAATTTTCAAAAAACATGGGCTATAACCCATCGTTTTTGTCATTTCGTAATTTTTTTCAAATCCTCAAAAATGATGAAAAACTGCGCGCTATAGTATGCCGTACGATATGGGCTATAGCCCACGGTCCAAAATGATGAGAAACGAGGCTAACTTTTTTTTCCAAAATTTCAAAAAACATGGGCTATAACCCATCGTTTTTGTCATTTCGTCATTTTTTTCAAATCCTCAAAAATGATGAAAAACTGCGCGCGCTATAGTATGCCGTACGATATGGGCTATAGCCCATGGTCCAAAATGATGAGAAACGAGGCTAACTTTTTTTTTCAAAATTTCAAAAAACATGGGCTATAACCCATCGTTTTTGTCATTTCGTCATTTTTTTCAAATCCTCAAAAATGATGAAAAACTGCGTGCTATAGAATGCCGTACGATATGGGCTATAGCCCACGGTCCAAAATGATGAGAAACGAGGCTAACTTTTTTTTCTAAATTTCAAAAAACATGGGCTATAACCCATTGTTTTTGTCATTTCGTCATTTTTTTCAAATCCTCAAAAATGATGAAAAACTGCACGCTATAGTATGCCGTACGATATGGGCTATAGCCCACGGTCCAAAATGATGAGAAACGAGGCTAACTTTTTTTTTCAAAATTTCAAAAAACATGGGCTATAACCCATCGTTTTTGTCATTTCGTCATTTTTTTCAAATCCTCAAAATTGATGAAAAACTGCGCGCTATAGTATGCCGTACGATATGGGCTATAGCCCACGGTCCAAAATGATGAGAAACGAGGCTAACTTTTTTTTCCAAAATTTCAAAAAACATGGGCTATAACCCATCGTTTTTGTCATTTCGTCATTTTTTTTAAATCCTCAAAAATGATGAAAAACGGCGCGCGCTATAGTATGCCGTACGATATGGGCTATAGCCCACGGTCCAAAATGATGAGAAACGAGGCTAACTTTTTTTTCAAAATTTCAAAAAACATGGGCTATAACCCATCGTTTTTGTCATTTCGAAAAAAAATTCAAATCCTCAAAAATGATGAAAAACTGCGCGCTATAGTATGCCGTACGATATGGGCTATAGCCCACGGTCCAAAATGATGAGAAACGAGGCTAACTTCTTTTTTCAAAATTTCAAAAAACATGGGCTATAACCCATAGTTTTTGTCATTTCGTCATTTTTTTCAAATCCTCAAAAATGATGAAAAACTGCGCGCTATAGTATGCCGTACGATATGGGCTATAGCCCATGGTCCAAAATGATGAGAAACGAGGCAAACTTTTTTTTTCAAAATTTCAAAAAACATGGGCTATAACCCATCGTTTTTGTCATTTCGTCATTTTTTTCAAATCCTCAAAAATGATGAAAAACTGCGCGCTATAGAATGCCGTACGATATGGGCTATAGCCCACGGTCCAAAATGATGAGAAACGAGGCTAACTTTTTTTTTCAAAATTTCAAAAGACATGGGCTATAACCCATCGTTTTTGTCATTTCGTCATTTTTTTCAAATCCTCAAAAATGATGAAAAACGGCGCGCTATAGTATGCCGTACGATATGGGCTATAGCCCACGGTCCAAAATGATGAGAAACTAGGCTAACTTTTTTTTCAAAATTTCAAAAAACATGGGCTATAACCCATCGTTTTTGTCATTTCGTCATTTTTTTCAAATCCTCAAAAATGATGAAAAACTGCGCACTATAGAATGCCGTACGATATGGGCTATAGCCCACGGTCCAAAATGATGAGAAACGAGGCTAACTTTTTTTTTCAAAATTTCAAAAAACATGGGCTATAACCCATCGTTTTTGTCATTTCGTCATTTTTTTCAAATCCTCAAAAATGATGAAAAACGGCGCGCTATAGTATGCCGTACGATATGGGCTATAGCCCACGGTCCAAAATGATGAGAAACTAGGCTAACTTTTTTTTCAAAATTTCAAAAAACATGGGCTATAACCCATCGTTTTTGTCATTTCGTCATTTTTTTCAAATCCTCAAAAATGATGAAAAACTGCGCGCTATAGTATGCCGTACGATATGGGCTATAGCCCACGGTCCAAAATGATGAGAAACGAGGCTAACTTTTTTTTTCAAAATTTCAAAAAACATGGGCTATAACCCATCGTTTTTGTCATTTCGTCATTTTTTTCAAATCCTCAAAAATGATGAAAAACGGCGCGCGCTATAGTATGCCGTACGATATGGGCTATAGCCCACGGTCCAAAATGATGAGAAACGAGGCTAACTTTTTTTTCAAAATTTCAAAAAACATGGGCTATAACCCATCGTTTTTGTCATTTCGTAAATTTTTTCAAATCCTCAAAAATGATGAAAAACTGCGCGCTATAGTATGCCGTACGATATGGGCTATAGCCCACGGTCCAAAATGATGAGAAACGAGGCTAACTTTTTTTTTCAAAATTTCAAAAAACATGGGCTATAACCCATAGTTTTTGTCATTTCGTCATTTTTTTCAAATCCTCAAAAATGATGAAAAACTGCGCGCTATAGTATGCCGTACGATATGGGCTATAGCCCATGGTCCAAAATGATGAGAAACGAGGCAAACTTTTTTTTTCAAAATTTCAAAAAACATGGGCTATAACCCATCGTTTTTGTCATTTCGTCATTTTTTTCAAATCCTCAAAAATGATGAAAAACTGCGCGCTATAGAATGCCGTACGATATGGGCTATAGCCCACGGTCCAAAATGATGAGAAACGAGGCTAACTTTTTTTTTCAAAATTTCAAAAAACATGGGCTATAACCCATCGTTTTTGTCATTTCGTCATTTTTTTCAAATCCTCAAAAATGATGAAAAACGGCGCGCTATAGTATGCCGTACGATATGGGCTATAGCCCACGGTCCAAAATGATGAGAAACGAGGCTAACTTTTTTTTTCAAAATTTCAAAAAACATGGGCTATAACCCATCGTTTTTGTCATTTCGTCATTTTTTTCAAATCCTCAAAAATGATGAAAAACGGCGCGCGCTATAGTATGCCGTACGATATGGGCTATAGCCCACGGTCCAAAATGATGAGAAACGAGGCTAACTTTTTTTTCAAAATTTCAAAAAACATGGGCTATAACCCATCGTTTTTGTCATTTCGTAAATTTTTTCAAATCCTCAAAAATGATGAAAAACTGCGCGCTATAGTATGCCGTACGATATGGGCTATAGCCCACGGTCCAAAATGATGAGAAACGAGGCTAACTTTTTTTTCAAAATTTCAAAAAACATGGGCTATAACCCATCGTTTTTGTCATTTCGTAAATTTTTTCAAATCCTCAAAAATGATGAAAAACTGCGCGCTATAGTATGCCGTACGATATGGGCTATAGCCCACGGTCCAAAATGATGAGAAACGAGGCTAACTTTTTTTTTCAAAATTTCAAAAAACATGGGCTATAACCCATCGTTTTTGTCATTTCGTCATTTTTTTCAAATCCTCAAAAATTATGAAAAACTGCGCGCTATAGTATGCCGTACGATATGGGCTATAGCCCATGGTCCAAAATGATGAGAAACGAGGCAAACTTTTTTTTTCAAAATTTCAAAAAACATGGGCTATAACCCATCGTTTTTGTCATTTCGTCATTTTTTTCAAATCCTCAAAAATGATGAAAAACTGCGCGCTATAGAATGCCGTACGATATGGGCTATAGCCCACGGTCCAAAATGATGAGAAACGAGGCTAACTTTTTTTTTCAAAATTTCAAAAAACATGGGCTATAACCCATCGTTTTTGTCATTTCGTCATTTTTTTCAAATCCTCAAAAATGATGAAAAACTGCGCGCTATAGTATGCCGTACGATATGGGCTATAGCCCACGGTCCAAAATGATGAGAAACTAGGCTAACTTTTTTTTCAAAATTTCAAAAAACATGGGCTATAACCCATCGTTTTTGTCATTTCGTCATTTTTTTCAAATCCTCAAAAATGATGAAAAACTGCGCGCTATAGTATGCCGTACGATATGGGCTATAGCCCACGGTCCAAAATGATGAGAAACGAGGCTAACTTTTTTTTTCAAAATTTCAAAAAACATGGGCTATAACCCATCGTTTTTGTCATTTCGTCATTTTTTTCAAATCCTCAAAAATGATGAAAAACTGCGCGCTATAGTATGCCGTACGATATGGGCTATAGCCCACGGTCCAAAATGATGAGAAACGAGGCTAACTTTTTTTTTCAAAATTTCAAAAAACATGGGCTATAACCCATAGTTTTTGTCATTTCGTCATTTTTTTCAAATCCTCAAAAATGATGAAAAACTGCGCGCTATAGTATGCCGTACGATATGGGCTATAGCCCATGGTCCAAAATGATGAGAAACGAGGCAAACTTTTTTTTTCAAAATTTCAAAAAACATGGGCTATAACCCATCGTTTTTGTCATTTCGTCATTTTTTTCAAATCCTCAAAAATGATGAAAAACTGCGCACTATAGAATGCCGTACGATATGGGCTATAGCCCACGGTCCAAAATGATGAGAAACGAGGCTAACTTTTTTTTTCAAAATTTCAAAAAACATGGGCTATAACCCATCGTTTTTGTCATTTCGTCATTTTTTTCAAATCCTCAAAAATGATGAAAAACGGCGCGCTATAGTATGCCGTACGATATGGGCTATAGCCCACGGTCCAAAATGATGAGAAACTAGGCTAACTTTTTTTTCAAAATTTCAAAAAACATGGGCTATAACCCATCGTTTTTGTCATTTCGTCATTTTTTTCAAATCCTCAAAAATGATGAAAAACTGCGCGCTATAGTATGCCGTACGATATGGGCTATAGCCCACGGTCCAAAATGATGAGAAACGAGGCTAACTTTTTTTTTCAAAATTTCAAAAAACATGGGCTATAACCCATCGTTTTTGTCATTTCGTCATTTTTTTCAAATCCTCAAAAATGATGAAAAACTGCGCGCTATAGTATGCCGTACGATATGGGCTATAGCCCACGGTCCAAAATGATGAGAAACGAGGCTAACTTTTATTTTTATTTTTATTTTTAACATGGGCTATAACCCATCGTTTTTGTCAAATTGCGGAATTGCGGAAATGGTAATTTGGAATTTGAAATAATTTGAAATGGAAATTGCGGTAATTGCGGAAATTGCGGATTTCTTTTTCATTTTTTCATTTTTTTCAAATCCTCAAAAAATGATGAAAAACGGCGCGCTATAGTATGCCGTACGATATGGGCTATAGCCCACAGTCCAAAATGATGAGAAACGAGGCTAACTTTTTTTTTCAAAATTTCAAAAAACATGGGCTATAACCCATAGTTTTTGTCATTTCGTCATTTTTTTCAAATCCTCAAAAATGATGAAAAACTGCGCGCTATAGTATGCCGTACGATATGGGCTATAGCCCACGGTCCGAAATGATGAGAAACGAGGCTAACTTTTTTTTCAAATTTTCAAAAAACATGGGCTATAACCCATCGTTTTTGTCATTTCGTAATTTTTTTCAAATCCTCAAAAATGATGAAAAACTGCGCGCTATAGTATGCCGTACGATATGGGCTATAGCCCACGGTCCAAAATGATGAGAAACGAGGCTAACTTTTTTTTTCAAAATTTCAAAAAACATGGGCTATAACCCATCGTTTTTGTCATTTCGTCATTTTTTTCAAATCCTCAAAAATGATGAAAAACTGCGCGCGCTATAGTATGCCGTACGATATGGGCTATAGCCCATGGTCCAAAATGATGAGAAACGAGGCTAACTTTTTTTTTCAAAATTTCAAAAAACATGGGCTATAACCCATCGTTTTTGTCATTTCGTCATTTTTTTCAAATCCTCAAAAATGATGAAAAACTGCGCGCTATAGAATGCCGTACGATATGGGCTATAGCCCACGGTCCAAAATGATGAGAAACGAGGCTAACTTTTTTTTCTAAATTTCAAAAAACATGGGCTATAACCCATTGTTTTTGTCATTTCGTCATTTTTTTCAAATCCTCAAAAATGATGAAAAACTGCACGCTATAGTATGCCGTACGATATGGGCTATAGCCCACGGTCCAAAATGATGAGAAACGAGGCTAACTTTTTTTTTCAAAATTTCAAAAAACATGGGCTATAACCCATCGTTTTTGTCATTTCGTCATTTTTTTCAAATCCTCAAAATTGATGAAAAACTGCGCGCTATAGTATGCCGTACGATATGGGCTATAGCCCACGGTCCAAAATGATGAGAAACGAGGCTAACTTTTTTTTCCAAAATTTCAAAAAACATGGGCTATAACCCATCGTTTTTGTCATTTCGTCATTTTTTTTAAATCCTCAAAAATGATGAAAAACGGCGCGCGCTATAGTATGCCGTACGATATGGGCTATAGCCCACGGTCCAAAATGATGAGAAACGAGGCTAACTTTTTTTTCAAAATTTCAAAAAACATGGGCTATAACCCATCGTTTTTGTCATTTCGAAAAAAAATTCAAATCCTCAAAAATGATGAAAAACTGCGCGCTATAGTATGCCGTACGATATGGGCTATAGCCCACGGTCCAAAATGATGAGAAACGAGGCTAACTTCTTTTTTCAAAATTTCAAAAAACATGGGCTATAACCCATAGTTTTTGTCATTTCGTCATTTTTTTCAAATCCTCAAAAATGATGAAAAACTGCGCGCTATAGTATGCCGTACGATATGGGCTATAGCCCATGGTCCAAAATGATGAGAAACGAGGCAAACTTTTTTTTTCAAAATTTCAAAAAACATGGGCTATAACCCATCGTTTTTGTCATTTCGTCATTTTTTTCAAATCCTCAAAAATGATGAAAAACTGCGCGCTATAGAATGCCGTACGATATGGGCTATAGCCCACGGTCCAAAATGATGAGAAACGAGGCTAACTTTTTTTTTCAAAATTTCAAAAAACATGGGCTATAACCCATCGTTTTTGTCATTTCGTCATTTTTTTCAAATCCTCAAAAATGATGAAAAACGGCGCGCTATAGTATGCCGTACGATATGGGCTATAGCCCACGGTCCAAAATGATGAGAAACTAGGCTAACTTTTTTTTTTAAATTTCAAAAAACATGGGCTATAACCCATCGTTTTTGTCATTTCGTCATTTTTTTCAAATCCTCAAAAATGATGAAAAACTGCGCACTATAGAATGCCGTACGATATGGGCTATAGCCCACGGTCCAAAATGATGAGAAACGAGGCTAACTTTTTTTTTCAAAATTTCAAAAAACATGGGCTATAACCCATCGTTTTTGTCATTTCGTCATTTTTTTCAAATCCTCAAAAATGATGAAAAACGGCGCGCTATAGTATGCCGTACGATATGGGCTATAGCCCACGGTCCAAAATGATGAGAAACTAGGCTAACTTTTTTTTCAAAATTTCAAAAAACATGGGCTATAACCCATCGTTTTTGTCATTTCGTCATTTTTTTCAAATCCTCAAAAATGATGAAAAACTGCGCGCTATAGTATGCCGTACGATATGGGCTATAGCCCACGGTCCAAAATGATGAGAAACGAGGCTAACTTTTTTTTTCAAAATTTCAAAAAACATGGGCTATAACCCATCGTTTTTGTCATTTCGTCATTTTTTTCAAATCCTCAAAAATGATGAAAAACGGCGCGCGCTATAGTATGCCGTACGATATGGGCTATAGCCCACGGTCCAAAATGATGAGAAACGAGGCTAACTTTTTTTTCAAAATTTCAAAAAACATGGGCTATAACCCATCGTTTTTGTCATTTCGTAATTTTTTTCAAATCCTCAAAAATGATGAAAAACTGCGCGCTATAGTATGCCGTACGATATGGGCTATAGCCCACGGTCCAAAATGATGAGAAACGAGGCTAACTTTTTTTTTCAAAATTTCAAAAAACATGGGCTATAACCCATAGTTTTTGTCATTTCGTCATTTTTTTCAAATCCTCAAAAATGATGAAAAACTGCGCGCTATAGTATGCCGTACGATATGGGCTATAGCCCATGGTCCAAAATGATGAGAAACGAGGCAAACTTTTTTTTTCAAAATTTCAAAAAACATGGGCTATAACCCATCGTTTTTGTCATTTCGTCATTTTTTTCAAATCCTCAAAAATGATGAAAAACTGCGCGCTATAGAATGCCGTACGATATGGGCTATAGCCCACGGTCCAAAATGATGAGAAACGAGGCTAACTTTTTTTTTCAAAATTTCAAAAAACATGGGCTATAACCCATCGTTTTTGTCATTTCGTCATTTTTTTCAAATCCTCAAAAATGATGAAAAACGGCGCGCTATAGTATGCCGTACGATATGGGCTATAGCCCACGGTCCAAAATGATGAGAAACGAGGCTAACTTTTTTTTTCAAAATTTCAAAAAACATGGGCTATAACCCATCGTTTTTGTCATTTCGTCATTTTTTTCAAATCCTCAAAAATGATGAAAAACGGCGCGCGCTATAGTATGCCGTACGATATGGGCTATAGCCCACGGTCCAAAATGATGAGAAACGAGGCTAACTTTTTTTTCAAAATTTCAAAAAACATGGGCTATAACCCATCGTTTTTGTCATTTCGTAAATTTTTTCAAATCCTCAAAAATGATGAAAAACTGCGCGCTATAGTATGCCGTACGATATGGGCTATAGCCCACGGTCCAAAATGATGAGAAACGAGGCTAACTTTTTTTTTCAAAATTTCAAAAAACATGGGCTATAACCCATCGTTTTTGTCATTTCGTCATTTTTTTCAAATCCTCAAAAATGATGAAAAACGGCGCGCTATAGTATGCCGTACGATATGGGCTATAGCCCACGGTCCAAAATGATGAGAAACGAGGCTAACTTTTTTTTTCAAAATTTCAAAAAACATGGGCTATAACCCATCGTTTTTGTCATTTCGTCATTTTTTTCAAATCCTCAAAAATGATGAAAAACGGCGCGCGCTATAGTATGCCGTACGATATGGGCTATAGCCCACGGTCCAAAATGATGAGAAACGAGGCTAACTTTTTTTTCAAAATTTCAAAAAACATGGGCTATAACCCATCGTTTTTGTCATTTCGTAAATTTTTTCAAATCCTCAAAAATGATGAAAAACTGCGCGCTATAGTATGCCGTACGATATGGGCTATAGCCCACGGTCCAAAATGATGAGAAACGAGGCTAACTTTTTTTTCAAAATTTCAAAAAACATGGGCTATAACCCATCGTTTTTGTCATTTCGTAATTTTTTTCAAATCCTCAAAAATGATGAAAAACTGCGCGCTATAGTATGCCGTACGATATGGGCTATAGCCCACGGTCCAAAATGATGAGAAACGAGGCTAACTTTTTTTTTCAAAATTTCAAAAAACATGGGCTATAACCCATCGTTTTTGTCATTTCGTCATTTTTTTCAAATCCTCAAAAATGATGAAAAACTGCGCGCTATAGTATGCCGTACGATATGGGCTATAGCCCATGGTCCAAAATGATGAGAAACGAGGCAAACTTTTTTTTTCAAAATTTCAAAAAACATGGGCTATAACCCATCGTTTTTGTCATTTCGTCATTTTTTTCAAATCCTCAAAAATGATGAAAAACTGCGCGCTATAGAATGCCGTACGATATGGGCTATAGCCCACGGTCCAAAATGATGAGAAACGAGGCTAACTTTTTTTTTCAAAATTTCAAAAAACATGGGCTATAACCCATCGTTTTTGTCATTTCGTCATTTTTTTCAAATCCTCAAAAATGATGAAAAACTGCGCGCTATAGTATGCCGTACGATATGGGCTATAGCCCACGGTCCAAAATGATGAGAAACTAGGCTAACTTTTTTTTCAAAATTTCAAAAAACATGGGCTATAACCCATCGTTTTTGTCATTTCGTCATTTTTTTCAAATCCTCAAAAATGATGAAAAACTGCGCGCTATAGTATGCCGTACGATATGGGCTATAGCCCACGGTCCAAAATGATGAGAAACGAGGCTAACTTTTTTTTTCAAAATTTCAAAAAACATGGGCTATAACCCATCGTTTTTGTCATTTCGTCATTTTTTTCAAATCCTCAAAAATGATGAAAAACTGCGCGCTATAGTATGCCGTACGATATGGGCTATAGCCCACGGTCCAAAATGTTGAGAAACGAGGCTAACTTTTTTTTTCAAAATTTCAAAAAACATGGGCTATAACCCATAGTTTTTGTCATTTCGTCATTTTTTTCAAATCCTCAAAAATGATGAAAAACTGCGCGCTATAGTATGCCGTACGATATGGGCTATAGCCCATGGTCCAAAATGATGAGAAACGAGGCAAACTTTTTTTTTCAAAATTTCAAAAAACATGGGCTATAACCCATCGTTTTTGTCATTTCGTCATTTTTTTCAAATCCTCAAAAATGATGAAAAACTGCGCACTATAGAATGCCGTACGATATGGGCTATAGCCCACGGTCCAAAATGATGAGAAACGAGGCTAACTTTTTTTTTCAAAATTTCAAAAAACATGGGCTATAACCCATCGTTTTTGTCATTTCGTCATTTTTTTCAAATCCTCAAAAATGATGAAAAACGGCGCGCTATAGTATGCCGTACGATATGGGCTATAGCCCACGGTCCAAAATGATGAGAAACTAGGCTAACTTTTTTTTCAAAATTTCAAAAAACATGGGCTATAACCCATCGTTTTTGTCATTTCGTCATTTTTTTCAAATCCTCAAAAATGATGAAAAACTGCGCGCTATAGTATGCCGTACGATATGGGCTATAGCCCACGGTCCAAAATGATGAGAAACGAGGCTAACTTTTTTTTTCAAAATTTCAAAAAACATGGGCTATAACCCATCGTTTTTGTCATTTCGTCATTTTTTTCAAATCCTCAAAAATGATGAAAAACTGCGCGCTATAGTATGCCGTACGATATGGGCTATAGCCCACGGTCCAAAATGATGAGAAACGAGGCTAACTTTTTTTTTTTTTTTTTTTTTTAACATGGGCTATAACCCATCGTTTTTGTCAAATTGCGGAATTGCGGAAATGGTAATTTGGAATTTGAAATAATTTGAAATGGAAATTGCGGTAATTGCGGAAATTGCGGATTTATTTTTCATTTTTTCATTTTTTTCAAATCCTCAAAAAATGATGAAAAACGGCGCGCTATAGTATGCCGTACGATATGGGCTATAGCCCACAGTCCAAAATGATGAGAAACGAGGCTAACTTTTTTTTTCAAAATTTCAAAAAACATGGGCTATAACCCATAGTTTTTGTCATTTCGTCATTTTTTTCAAATCCTCAAAAATGATGAAAAACTGCGCGCTATAGTATGCCGTACGATATGGGCTATAGCCCATGGTCCAAAATGATGAGAAACGAGGCAAACTTTTTTTTTCAAAATTTCAAAAAACATGGGCTATAACCCATCGTTTTTGTCATTTCGTCATTTTTTTCAAATCCTCAAAAATGATGAAAAACTGCGCACTATAGAATGCCGTACGATATGGGCTATAGCCCACGGTCCAAAATGATGAGAAACGAGGCTAACTTTTTTTTTCAAAATTTCAAAAAACATGGGCTATAACCCATCGTTTTTGTCATTTCGTCATTTTTTTCAAATCCTCAAAAATGATGAAAAACGGCGCGCTATAGTATGCCGTACGATATGGGCTATAGCCCACGGTCCAAAATGATGAGAAACTAGGCTAACTTTTTTTTCAAAATTTCAAAAAACATGGGCTATAACCCATCGTTTTTGTCATTTCGTCATTTTTTTCAAATCCTCAAAAATGATGAAAAACTGCGCGCTATAGTATGCCGTACGATATGGGCTATAGCCCACGGTCCAAAATGATGAAAAACGAGGCTAACTTTTTTTTTTTTTTTTTTTTTTAACATGGGCTATAACCCATCGTTTTTGTCAAATTGCGGAATTGCGGAAATGGTAATTTGGAATTTGAAATAATTTGAAATGGAAATTGCGGTAATTGCGGAAATTGCGGATTTCTTTTTCATTTTTTCATTTTTTTCAAATCCTCAAAAAATGATGAAAAACGGCGCGCTATAGTATGCCGTACGATATGGGCTATAGCCCACAGTCCAAAATGATGAGAAACGAGGCTAACTTTTTTTTTCAAAATTTCAAAAAACATGGGCTATAACCCATCGTTTTTGTCATTTCGTCATTTTTTTCAAATCCTCAAAAATGATGAAAAACTGCGCGCTATAGTATGCCGTACGATATGGGCTATAGCCCACGGTCCAAAATGATGAGAAACGAGGCTAACTTTTTTTTTTTTTTTTTTTTTAACATGGGCTATAACCCATCGTTTTTGTCAAATTGCGGAATTGCGGAAATGGTAATTTGGAATTTGAAATAATTTGAAATGGAAATTGCGGTAATTGCGGAAATTGCGGATTTTTTTTTCATTTTTTCATTTTTTCCAAATCCTCAAAAAATGATGAAAAACAGCGCGCTATAGTATGCCGTACGATATGGGCTATAGCCCACGGTCCAAAATGATGAGAAACGAGGCTAACTTTTTTTTTCAAAATTTCAAAAAACATGGGCTATAACCCATCGTTTTTGTCATTTCGTCATTTTTTTCAAATCCTCAAAAATGATGAAAAACTGCGCGCTATAGTATGCCGTACGATATGGGCTATAGCCCACGGTCCAAAATGATGAGAAACGAGGCTAACTTTTTTTTCCAAAATTTCAAAAAACATGGGCTATAACCCATCGTTTTTGTCATTTCGTCATTTTTTTCAAATCCTCAAAAATGATGAAAAACGGCGCGCTATAGTATGCCGTACGATATGGGCTATAGCCCATGGTCCAAAATGATGAGAAACGAGGCTGACTTTTTTTTTCAAAATTTCAAAAAACATGGGCTATAACCCATCGTTTTTGTCATTTCGTCATTTTTTTCAAATCCTCAAAAATGATGAAAAACTGTGCGCTATAGTATGCCGTACGATATGGGCTATAGCCCACGGTCCAAAATGATGAGAAACGAGGCTAACTTTTTTTTTCAAAATTTCAAAAAACATGGGCTATAACCCATCGTTTTTGTCATTTCGTCATTTTTTTAAAATCCTCAAAAATGATGAAAAACGGCGCGCTATAGTATGCCGTACGATATGGGCTATAGCCCACGGTCCAAAATGATGAGAAACGAGGATAACTTTTTTTTCAAATTTTAAAAAAACATGGGCTATAACCCATCGTTTTTGTCATTTCGTCATTTTTTTCAAATCCTCAAAAATGATGAAAAACTGCGCGCTATAGTATGCCGTACGATATGGGCTATAGCCCACGGTCCAAAATGATGAGAAACGAGGCTAACTTTTTTTTCCAAAATTTCAAAAAACATGGGCTATAACCCATCGTTTTTGTCATTTCGTCATTTTTTTCAAATCCTCAAAAATGATGAAAAACGGCGCGCTATAGTATGCCGTACGATATGGGCTATAGCCCATGGTCCAAAATGATGAGAAACGAGGCTAACTTTTTTTTTCAAAATTTCAAAAAACATGGGCTATAACCCATCGTTTTTGTCATTTCGTCATTTTTTTCAAATCCTCAAAAATGATGAAAAACGGCGCGCTATAGTATGCCGTACGATATGGGCTATAGCCCACGGTCCAAAATGATGAGAAACGAGGCTAACTTTTTTTTCAAAAATTCAAAAAACATGGGCTATAACCCATCGTTTTTGTCATTTCGTCATTTTTTTCAAATCCTCAAAAATGATGAAAAACTGCGCGCTATAGTATGCCGTACGATATGGGCTATAGCCCACGGTCCAAAATGATGAGAAACGAGGCTAACTTTTTTTTTCAAAATTTCAAAAAACATGGGCTATAACCCATCGTTTTTGTCATTTCGTCATTTTTTTCAAATCCTCAAAAATGATGAAAAACGGCGCGCTATAGTATGCCGTACGATATGGGCTATAGCCCACGGTCCAAAATGATGAGAAACGAGGCTAACTTTTTTTTCAAAATTTCAAAAAACATGGGCTATAACCCATCGTTTTTGTCATTTCGTCATTTTTTTCAAATCCTCAAAAATGATGAAAAACTGTGCGCTATAGTATGCCGTACGATATGGGCTATAGCCCACGGTCCAAAATGATGAGAAACGAGGCTAACTTTTTTTTTCAAAATTTCAAAAAACATGGGCTATAACCCATCGTTTTTGTCATTTCGTCATTTTTTTAAAATCCTCAAAAATGATGAAAAACGGCGCGCTATAGTATGCCGTACGATATGGGCTATAGCCCACGGTCCAAAATGATGAGAAACGAGGATAACTTTTTTTTCAAATTTTAAAAAAACATGGGCTATAACCCATCGTTTTTGTCATTTCGTCATTTTTTTCAAATCCTCAAAAATGATGAAAAACTGCGCGCTATAGTATGCCGTACGATATGGGCTATAGCCCACGGTCCAAAATGATGAGAAACGAGGCTAACTTTTTTTTCCAAAATTTCAAAAAACATGGGCTATAACCCATCGTTTTTGTCATTTCGTCATTTTTTTCAAATCCTCAAAAATGATGAAAAACGGCGCGCTATAGTATGCCGTACGATATGGGCTATAGCCCATGGTCCAAAATGATGAGAAACGAGGCTAACTTTTTTTTTCAAAATTTCAAAAAACATGGGCTATAACCCATCGTTTTTGTCATTTCGTCATTTTTTTCAAATCCTCAAAAATGATGAAAAACGGCGCGCTATAGTATGCCGTACGATATGGGCTATAGCCCACGGTCCAAAATGATGAGAAACGAGGCTAACTTTTTTTTTCAAAATTTCAAAAAACATGGGCTATAACCCATCGTTTTTGTCATTTCGTCATTTTTTTCAAATCCTCAAAAATGATGAAAAACGGCGCGCTATAGTATGCCGTACGATATGGGCTATAGCCCACGGTCCAAAATGATGAGAAACGAGGCTAACTTTTTTTTTCAAAATTTCAAAAAACATGGGCTATAACCCATCGTTTTTGTCATTTCGTAATTTTTTTCAAATCCTCAAAAATGATGAAAAACTGCGCGCTATAGTATGCCGTACGATATGGGCTATAGCCCACGGTCCAAAATGATGAAAAACGAGGGTAACTTTTTTTTTTTTTTTTTTTTTAACATGGGCTATAACCCATCGTTTTTGTCAAATTGCGGAATTGCGGAAATGGTAATTTGGAATTTGAAATAATTTGAAATGGAAATTGCGGTAATTGCGGAAATTGCGGATTTTTTTTTCATTTTTTCATTTTTTTCAAATCCTCAAAAAATGATGAAAAACGGCGCGCTATAGTATGCCGTACGATATGGGCTATAGCCCACAGTCCAAAATGATGAGAAACGAGGCTAACTTTTTTTTTCAAAATTTCAAAAAACATGGGCTATAACCCATCGTTTTTGTCATTTCGTAATTTTTTTCAAATCCTCAAAAATGATGAAAAACTGCGCGCTATATTATGCCGTACGATATGGGCTATAGCCCACGGTCCAAAATGATGAGAAACGAGGCTAACTTTTTTTTTCAAAATTTCAAAAAACATGGGCTATAACCCATCGTTTTTGTCATTTCGTCATTTTTTTCAAATCCTCAAAAATGATGAAAAACGGCGCGCTATAGTATGCCGTACGATATGGGCTATAGCCCATGGTCCAAAATGATGAGAAACGAGGCTAACTTTTTTTTTCAAAATTTCAAAAAACATGGGCTATAACCCATCGTTTTTGTCATTTCGTCATTTTTTTCAAATCCTCAAAAATGATGAAAAACTGCGCGCTATAGTATGCCGTACGATATGGGCTATAGCCCACGGTCCAAAATGATGAGAAACGAGGCTAACCTTTTTTTTCAAAATTTCAAAAAACATGGGCTATAACCCATCGTTTTTGTCATTTCGTCATTTTTTTCAAATCCTCAAAAATGATGAAAAACGGCGCGCTATAGTATGCCGTACGATATGGGCTATAGCCCACGGTCCAAAATGATGAGAAACGAGGATAACTTTTTTTTCAAAATTTCAAAAAACATGGGCTATAACCCATCGTTTTTGTCATTTCGTCATTTTTTTCAAATCCTCAAAAATGATGAAAAACTGCGCGCTATAGTATGCCGTACGATATGGGCTATAGCCCACGGTCCAAAATGATGAGAAACGAGGCTAACTTTTTTTTCCAAAATTTCAAAAAAACATGGGCTATAACCCATCGTTTTTGTCATTTCGTCATTTTTTTCAAATCCTCAAAAATTATGAAAAACGGCGCGCTATAGTATGCCGTACGATATGGGCTATAGCCCATGGTCCAAAATGATGAGAAACGAGGCTAACTTTTTTTTTCAAAATTTCAAAAAACATGGGCTATAACCCATCGTTTTTGTCATTTCGTCATTTTTTTCAAATCCTCAAAAATGATGAAAAACGGCGCGCTATAGTATGCCGTACGATATGGGCTATAGCCCACGGTCCAAAATGATGAGAAACGAGGATAACTTTTTTTTCAAAATTTCAAAAAACATGGGCTATAACCCATCGTTTTTGTCATTTCGTCATTTTTTTCAAATCCTCAAAAATGATGAAAAACTGCGCGCTATAGTATGCCGTACGATATGGGCTATAGCCCATGGTCCAAAATGATGAGAAACGAGGCTAACTTTTTTTTCCAAAATTTCAAAAAACATGGGCTATAACCCATCGTTTTTGTCATTTCGTCATTTTTTTCAAATCCTCAAAAATGATGAAAAACGGCGCGCTATAGTATGCCGTACGATATGGGCTATAGCCCATGGTCCAAAATGATGAGAAACGAGGCTAACTTTTTTTTTTTTAATTTCAAAAAACTTTTTTTTTCAAAAGTTAGCCTCGTTTCTCATCATTTTGGACCATGGGCTATAGCCCATATCGTACGGCATACTATAGCGCGCCGTTTTTCATCATTTTTGATGATTTGACAAAAATGAAAATATTAAAAATAACGATGGGTTATAGCCCATGTTTTTTGAAATTTTGAAAAAAAAGGTTATCCTCGTTTCTCATCATTTTGGACCATGGGCTATAGCCCATATCGTACGGCATACTATAGCCCGCCGTTTTTCATCATTTTTGAGGATTTGAAAAAAATGAAAAAAACGATGGGTTATAGCCCATGTTTTTTGAATTTTTGATTATTTTTTTTATCCTCGTTTTTCATCATTTTGGACCATGGGCTATAGTTCATATAGTACGGCATACTATAACACGCCGTTTTTCATCATTTTTGAGGATTTGATAAAAATGAAAAAATGAAAAAAACGATGAGTTATAGCCCATGTTTTTTGAATTTTTAATAAATATTTCAATCAATCAAAACTGCAACTAACCTACCACTTTAAGGAACTGCTATCATGTTGCAATATTATCTATTCTATAGGGATATAGACCTTAAAAAAAACATAGCATTTGCCACCTTGAATGTCGCTCACTAATGAAAATTCTGGTCTGGGCCCATGGACTATGGGCCCGGGGCATCGCGTTTCACATCTGGAGAATGCAGATGTTGCGCCTTTGTGAAGCACTCTGCGTTTCCGCAGACCGCAGTGTCATTGTTTCCGTTTCCACTGTCAAGAAGTAGGCCTATCACGCGCGAGTTGTGCATTTTGACATTGTCTTCAAGCAAGCTTAGCATAGGTTTACTTTAGTTGAGTTGATTTGTTTCAAATTAGGCCTAGTTTAAAGACAGATCTTCACAATGGGGGACATCGAAGCTCCCACTTCCACTGGACCTCGCGAAAGTGTTTTACTCTCCATTCTCCCCAGCAAAGAGTTTGCCACTTCACGGAAAGGAATGCTTCTTATTGCTGAAGTGGTAAGAACTTAGAAGTGATTTTTACATTGGTTTTAGCCATATGTCTCAAATGCGTAGATGAGTCAAATTGCGCAATTGTGCGTTTTTATGCCAGTTTTAGATTCGACAGGGAAACATTGGAATATTTTGATTAAAGTTTGCACCGTTTCAAATCTGTCATTTTCTATAGGCTATAGCAGTCTCCATCACAAGGTTTGCATTAGTCAAGGGAGGAGCATGGTGTGGCGGTTAATAGCCTAACAATTTAACGTATATTGTGGTAAACACCGAACTTTAAATGTGGATACTTTCTATTAGTTATGCAATGTTTAGCGATTGGTAGAATCGTAGCCTATATATATATATACATTGTCATGAATGATGCACTGATACGCCTACTGAATCCAGATCTATACTACCCACAGTTTATGCAATCAGCAAAACATATTTGATATTATATGCTTTTAAAATGCCCTTTGTTTTTAAATGAAATGAAAGTATAGTCTACAGATCAGGAAAGAACGGGGGTGTGTCCACCATGAGGGATGGGTCATTCGAGTTGTCCCGTTACTTCGGCTTTTTTAACTTTAGAATATACATCATTACAAAAGTCACTGTTTATTAGGATAAAGCGAATTATAATCTGTGGAAAAAAGCTTCTAGACTGTTTTCATTCTGTACCATAAATCCAGGAGACGTATCATAAATGTCCCAATAATATGTGTCGTCACAGCCAGCCCAGTATAGCTATCATGTGACAGTACAGCCTTGGACACAGCTATCTCTATTCACACTGTTCCCAAAGGCACAGTTATCTGACTGTGTAAATGCAGGGATAGCTAGGGCTCTATGACTATATGGACCCCTTGCCCTGCCCTGGGCACTATCTGTCTGCTTCAACAATGGACGTCCACTCCCACATTAAAATGTGATCCTCCTCACCCCTGGCTTTCAAATCTGAAACTGTATATGGCCTCTAATATCAGTGAATGACAAAGTGGGTGGGTGGGTGGATAGGCATCATAGGCTGCACAAGAATTCAGTGTCACCATTTTGTTTCTTTGAGGGTGATGTATTTTACCCTGCTTTATCATTCTACAGTATACTTTTATTGCCCTGTAATCTGTATGTTAACTGCTGTGCTGCTTTTGGCAACTGAATTCCCCAGGGTCAATAAAATAAAATGTCTTAACATAAGACACCTGTAGGCCTACTAAAAGCACAGCTTTGTAGCTCCCACCTCAGATATTTGTGGCAACAGAATTGCTTTTAATGTTGGCACGATGAAGCCATTCCATAATGGTCTTATAATATTGTCTGTGTCATATTGAAGCAGCAGTCCGTACGCAGTTGCTGGATGGTAAAGGCTCATTCATAGTCTGGATTTTCAGTGGTGAGGTGACCACCGGAGCTGAAATAACGTTAAACGGTGGTGAGTAAAAACAGAAAGAAGGGGGGGCTGGGGCGGTGGCGGTGATTTGCTCTTCACCGCGGCCCGTGACGTCATGTCATGTTGTAGTTCGGTGGTCACCTCACCACTGAAAATCCAGACTGATGTTTGATGTACCAATCTGATGGGTCTGTTAGCACCGTCCCTCACCCATCACCCTCTGTGAGCTGTCTGTATTGAACAATAGCATGTAGTGATGGTGGTAAACACTTGGTTACTACACAAGTGCTTACAGCATGATATAGCTCTGTCCCGCCTAGTTGCACTCAACCCTATTATTCTCATCATCATTCTCCCATCCATAACAGCAATGAATTGGCCCTGTTATTTCAACAATATAACTCCCCATTCTTCAGACAGCAAAAGGCAATAACAGCTCATTTAATCATGTCTTATAGTCATTTATACTGTCTTATGTGGTCGGGAAATATTAAGGCGAGCTGTCCACGGCTCTGTCTGTCTTTTCCCTTTACCAACTCGCCCCCGCAGAAAGTACAGACAACTCACCCCACCATGTCAGAAAGTACAGACAACTCACCCCACCATGTCAGAAAGTACAGACAACTCACCCCACCATGTCAGAAAGTACAGACAACTCACCCCACCATGTCAGAAAGTACAGACAACTCACCCCACCATGTCAGAAAGTACAGACAACTCACCCCGCCATGTCAGAAAGTACAGACAACTCACCCCACCATGTCAGAAAGTACAGACAACTCACCCCACCATGTCAGAAAGTACAGACAACTCACCCCACCATGTCAGAAAGTACAGACAACTCACCCCACCATGTCAGAAAGTACAGACAACTCACCCCACCATGTCAGAAAGTACAGACAACTCACCCCACCATGTCAGAAAGTACAGACAACTCACCCCACCATGTCAGAAAGTACAGACAACTCACCCCACCATGTCAGAAAGTACAGACAACTCACCCCACCATGTCAGAAAGTACAGACAACTCACCCCACCATGTCAGAAAGTACAGACAACTCACCCCACCATGTCAGAAAGTACAGACAACTCACCCCACCATGTCAGAAAGTACAGACAACTCACCCCACCATGTCAGAAAGTACAGACAACTCACCCCACCATGTCAGAAAGTACAGACAACTCACCCCACCATGTCAGAAAGTACAGACAACTCACCCCACCATGTCAGAAAGTACAGACAACTCACCCCACCATGTCAGAAAGTACAGACAACTCACCCCGCCATGTCAGAAAGTACAGACAACTCACCCCGCCATGTCAGAAAGTACAGACAACTCACCCCACCATGTCAGAAAGTACAGACAACTCACCCCGCCATGTCAGAAAGTACAGACAACTCACCCCGCCATGTCAGAAAGTACAGACAACTCACCCCACCATGTCAGAAAGTGATTCCAGTATTCATGCTGGACCACTAGATGTAGGCCTAATGAAAACAACAAGTAGGCTTATAAGATAGTTGAACTGTTGGGCATATAGAGTATTTAGTCAGTCACAGATCTCACTGTGCTTCTATAAACAGTGCATCAGAGCACCTTGTATGGCTTACTGTGTGTTTCAATTGCAGCTATTTCAAGACCATGGGGAGATGTATGAACTCACATTTTGTAAGCTATATGTTTAAGATGAAACACACTCCTCGCTGTATTTGAAATGGTACAAAAACTGTGTGAGGCATTAAAGCTTAATGTCATATGGGTCACTGTTCAAGGTCAAAAACTCTGAAGACTGTCAAAAGTTTGGTTTCTTTCAACAAAAAAATATGTTTCGCATTGTAGCTACAAGCTGTGCGACCTCCTCTCTTATCAACACTGTTCAAGTCAAAAAACACATTTACACATTCTGTGTATCAACTAGGGATGTCGCTTTTTTCGCTTCCGATCCTAACCCGATACCTACATTTCTGTGTTAGCCGATACCGAATACCGATACCAGTGTTGTGATTTCATGTTGTGTTTATAGCTATCTAGCTATACATCTCGTGTTGTGTTTATAGCTATCTAGCTATATATATCATTTTGTGTTTATAGCTATCTAGCTATATATCTCATTTTGTGTTTATAGCAGAGTCCTCACTCAATTGTGCACTTGCAGTTTGGGCAACTCCAAAGCAAATTCCACATGTCCAACATTTACCTAACCCCTTACCCCTGTGTCGGATCTGTGGTTAGACTGGCATTTTCACCGATACCGATATGACAAATAAAGGCCGATCCGATACTTTTCCCGATACCGGTTTTGATAAAGTATGATGGGAAAACATGATCATGATTTTCCCCATCCTGATCTAGCCTTAAAACATTGGTCATATTTCAGTGTTGTAGGCTTTGAAGAATACAAACCTGTAACTTATTCAAAGTTGTTGAATGCAACCTATAGCACCAAAACATATATCTTTAAAGCTTGTTATAATGTAATGAAAAGCTCATTGTGACTTTATCACCACATGATTGCCCACTCCACTGTCATGGTTGCTATTTTATGAAGACATTTCCGGTACAGGAAGTGGTTTATTTGGCAAATGCAAAGTACTGATAATACGGTGATCTTTTCTTCATACAATAAGTGAACAACAACAGTGATGTGTTCAACAGTTAATCCAACTAATCTATCCATTTAATTGTACAAATACAAATTTTGTAGCGTTTTCTTGGGGTGGTGGTGGCTCAGGGGTAAAGTGGCAGTTCGAACCCAGGCTCCCCCTTAGTGTCAAAGCGTCCTTGAGCAAGACTCTGAACCCCTAATTGCTATTTTTGAATAGTCAACATGTAATAAATGGAAGTGGTTTAAACGACACTATTTGAACTACTTTTGCAGGGGGCCCCCAGGAACCCCACCAAGGACCCCTGGGGGGTCCCCGGACCCCACCCTGAGAACCAATGGAATAATGTACAGTAGACCTGGCCAGCGTCTGCGGAAACCGCAGCCGCAGCAGTTTTAGTTTTAGTTAACACAGGAGGGAGTTTCTATACCCCCAGGCCAACGTCCCACATCTGTGCAGTTTTGATGACTGGCTGCAACAAAGACAAGATGGCTGAGTCTGCTTAAGATTACAGTGTCTGGACAGGCCCACACTCCCAGTTTGTGTCCAGTTAGTGCTTACTAGGGAAAAGAATAAAGTCAAGGCAGGTTATAACCAGACCCATTATCCAATGGTCAACTGGTTCACATACTGTTGCTGCATACATACATACATACACATACACTTTGTAAGAGTTCGTTGTGAAGTTTAACTCTAGTTGCTGTGTGTGTGTGTGTGTGTGTGTGTGTGTGTGTGTGTGTGTGTGTGTGTGTGTGTGTGTGTGTGTGTGTGTGTGTGCGGCTGTGTGCGCATGCATGCATGTGCAGAGAGAGATGTTATGCTGTGCAACCATTGTGAATAAACATTGTCTTTAAACAGCTGTATCTCATTAAATACAGGAAGTAGGCCTGTGTGTAAATCACAGCTTTTCTCAAAAGGGAGAAATGTGCTGTTGAATCACAATGATAACTGAAAACTGAAGTGGTGTGCACACATGCAGCTTATCAGAAGCTTGTGTCTTTTTTGTTTTAACAACACAGCCATTCTCAGAAAAAACAGACCTGTCTGAAGTGAGTGGTGCAACAGCGCCCCCTGTCGGTACCCTAAACATAGGGACATACAGACATAGGGATGGACATAGGGACATTGCTGTTCCTTGGAGTGGTTGCACCACTCAAAAAAAGAGAAACAACAACAAGGATCAGACACGGATAGAAAAGAGCAACAGTTGCAACCTAAAACCTCCCACTCATTATCCAAGGCTGTCTGGAATAGACCAATTATAACGTATACAGCACATTTATCCAAGCATCACAAAGACCCCCTTTATGATGCTTGGATAAATGTGGGGTAGGCGGGTATAGCTAATAAAATAATTGAAAAACTAAATTGAGAAGGGAACAGCTACAGCGTTGGTATAAGTAAATCATTAGCTTGTGTATTTTAGAACCTTTGAAATGATGCACATTTGACGTTAATGCTTTGTCTCTTGTCATTTTAGGCTCTGTCCTTCATCTCGTTCACATGTTTCGCGGCGTCTGAAGCAGCAGCTTTCGTCACGGCGCCCCTCCTTGAGTTCCTGCTGGCACTCTTCTTGCTTTTTGCCTATTCCACCAAGTTCAATGAGAGATTTAAAGGCTTCCAGTGGCCTCTTATGGTGATAACACAATTAACACAAAATGATTGAAAGTCTACTGGCACATGAGCTAGACCAGTGGTTCTCAAAGTGGGGTCCGGGGACCCCCAGTGGTCCTTGTCTGACGGGGATCAATGGGGACCCTATAGTACGTTGACCATTTGAAAATAGCTGATCCACAACTTCACAGCGTGATGTGACGCGTTGATACTGTAGAACGGCTATTTTAAAGAACACATGGAAAAGATTTGACAAAGGATTTGTGAAACATTTTAACAACACACATCTTGTATGAGGGGTTCCCGGCACAAAATGTTTTCAGATGGGAGTCTGTGGCCCAAATACCTACAGTATATGAATTTGGAGCTCCTTGACATGAAAAGGTTGAGAACCACTGATCTAGACCCCTCCACGTGAGACAAACATAAAGTAAATTAATATCCTATAACAATGTGCGTCTCTCTCAATCAGTCTCTCTCTTTTTCCCTTTCAAGGATTTCCTGAGATGTGTGAGTGCCTCCATCCTGTATTTCATCATCTCCATAATGTCAGTGTCCAGATACTCAGATGGAGCTTCCAGGGCTGCTGGGGTAAAGTTGATCAAGTTTGATACAATTAATTGTCAAAGCTTACATCCTTCTACCCTAATTGAAAAGGGGGCACCCGTTTATCCGTTTGTCGTCTTCTACCAAACCACTCTGTTTGCACAAATCTCTCCATGCACAAATACAGTCTACAACACACTACATTGCATCCATGCAACTGTCCTATTTACTGTATTCACAAGAATGTGTAACACAAGAATCCTGTGTAATACCTACTGCCCTATTTGCTGTGATTGCGAACGCAATGAGCACTAACTATGAGACCTAGCAGACCATGTCTGTCTGTCTGTGTGTCTGTCTGTCTGTCACGCTGTAACACCACATGCCCGCCACCAGAGGGCGCAGCTGTATCACACACAAAACACACACACACACACACACACACAAAAACATAAAAAACATAACTTTTAAAATATATCTTAAAAAACCCAAAAATGTACGAGCTGCGTTCGCTTCCCGCGTTTGCGTTTTACTTGTGTCAAATGTGTCACCGCTAGAGGCCCCTCCCCACTTTCCCTGTTTATTTATTTTAATTTTAATTTTATGATTACCTAATGAAAATACACATTTTCTGCCTGGCACCAACACCATTCTCTTCACAGGTTTTCGGGTTCATTGCCACGATCGTTTTTGCCTTGGATTTTTACGTAATCTTTAATGACCTGGCTGACTTCCTCAAGCATGGAGGCCGAGGGGAGTCAAATGAGGAAGCACCAAGACGCCAGGGTAATTCAAGCTCATGTTTATTTTTTTGATATGGACATAACAATCACATTGCTCATTGCACAACTTGTAGATGCATTGTTTACAGTGTGTTAGCACGAGTGCATACGCTGATGCTTTATGACTCATTCACTGAATAGAAATCAAAACATGAGATTAAATGACGGACACGTTTATATGCAGGGTGATCATTCTGAATGAATACTTCCGAATAAAATACTTCGGAAGTAATGTTTTTTGCTGCGCGTTTCCATGGGAAATGGTCATTCCGAATGTTTGTTTACATGCATGTGATATAAGACATGATATATGTTAATTCATGTGAAACTACGCCATCAGCTGGACACATAAAATATAGACAGTTCATTCATTGTGACTGTCAGATGAAAGACGACACTTTGAAATCCCATAATTTCATTCCGCAGTAGTTTTGAGGCTGCTGCTTGGATAGGGGCGGACATATTGTTTACCGTCTTTTTTTTCCCAACTGCTGCGGCTCCCCTTCTCCGCTGGGAAGGTGATCATCTCGTTTTTATGTGTACTTTATTATCTACAGCACGGCCAGGGCTGGGCACGCAACACACTGATTATTATTGTATCGGGTGCTCGTTATTTTTGAGAGAGAGAGAGAGAGAGTGTGAGAGAGAGACCGTTGAACACACACACACACGCACACACACAGGGGTATCATCATCTGCTGCTGCTCCACGTTTTTTTTGTGGATGTCGGATCTGCAAAATGCACGAAATAACGCGCTCTATGTGCAAACTCCTCGGCGCGCCTTGGATATGAGCGCCTTGGAGCATGCTCAGAAAGACCACAATGAACTTACATCCGAAGCAGTGTATACATATGTCCAATTTTCTTTCAATCGCATTGAACATTGGAATAATCCGGCCAGTGACATCGGAATGGTTTTTAGATCGCATCGAGCATTATCATTCGGATTTAAGTTTTTGTAGGTGTTTACATGACAACGTGTAATAGGATTGAACTTCTATTCGGAATGAAAAGGGGATTTAACTGCTCATGTAAACGTAGCTGTTGCAGTGGTGGACAAAGTATATACTAGTAAATAGTACTCAAGTAAAAGTATTCAAAGCTACAAATTGTAATGTACATTTTCTATTTAATATCAACAATGCATTGTTGTATGGACATTTAGAAAATGCACAAAAAATAGTAGATCTACAACCTCAAAACAGGTTGCAACACGACACGTGAGCTTGTTGGTCCGATCGACATGAAACTGTGCACACACGCTCCTTGGAGGCCAAAGCAGAGCCTCTGCCGAACAGTTTTCACATCGGCCTGTTATAGTAGTCATAGTACTAGTGTCACCAGGAGCAAAACACATTTTTGGATATTACTGGATATTACTTATCGTCAGCTGACTCCATACATTGAATTTAGAGGTCACCTGATATCTAGGTGGATAGAATTAGGACTGGCAATGTGAGACTAAGGTACATACTGGAAAAGACAGTAGTCATGAAAGCAGAGTTAGTTTTAATTGACCTATGATTTTCTTTTCTTTGCAGAGGATCTTTCAGACTCCGACTCAGACTGAACAGTTCACTCCAGGTATCCTCACCAGCGAATATGTTTTTTGTTTACATCAAGTTGTGCAAGAGAATGCTGAGGAACAGAGATGCTCAGAGACAGCTACCACTACTCTGAATTCTAGAATGTTACACATCTTCCATCATTCCTCAGTGATAAATGAAGGCATTCTATGGTAGATCCATGCAAAAGTCACATTGATTGTTGGTGAATTAATGATGCACTCACTGAACAGCATTTGGATTTGAAATGTATTGTCCAGCAATGGCACATGTAGAATAAGATGCATAAACTAAATGTGAGAATACTTTAGTTGGCTCTATACAATGTGTACATTTCATTCATATAGAGATGGTAAAAAACGCCATATTGGTACAAAATGCAGGTCTTCAGTGATCTTATTTGAAAAGTCCTTATGGAAATATCTGAAATGTTACTCCTACCAAGGAAAACTGATAAACTCTACACTGAATTGTGTATCGTTTTCTTTAAATTCTTCTGCTCACTGCGAATAGCTTTTGTTTTCACCGTTTCATCTACAATATTATAGACATAAATATCTATATTTGTTGGCTGTCCTTTCAAACTCTTTTGAACCTGCATGATCCTGAAAATGTCAAAGCTGTGAATAGTCTGTAATGTCATATTGAGGGCTTCGATATGCATTTACAACAGACTGAATATTGTTTCTACATGTGGCCATGGGCAGTTTTTTAGTAATAATGACCCCTGTCTTAAGAGTGACTGGTTGTTTTTGGCGATGCACCTAGTAACAAAAGCCCATTTTGGTCAAACTAGAGCACCTAATTCCCAATGAATCCTGGGTAAAAATATGGAGAGCCTTAATCTAATTTCTTTTATTATTGTCCAGAAATTGCATAATTGTGTGAAAAGTGTATTAACCCGTTTAACAATGCGTGTGTTTGGGAATTATGAAGACCCTTTCTGTAATTGTTTTCACTAGACAAATCGGCATATGCCACAGTATTTTTTTATTTGTATTATTCCAACAAATTATGTTTACTGTATGAATGAATAGATTGGCAGCAGGTTGGCTGGTACATCCTCTTGTCTAATACCGGTTTTGCTTGCTGTAGCTACAATGTTGTAAAACTATAATAATTGTGTGATAATTGGGATGGCAGAATGGAAATGCTACTTTTATTTTTTACACTATGTGCTTGAGTGAGGGTCACAAACAGCCTTAACAATGGGTTATAACCACTTAGTGTAGTCTTGTTTAGCTTGATAATGTAATTTGAATAAATATACTGTGTTGAATTGCAAATTTAACTTGTTCTGTCATAATCTACTTTTCTGTCACCTTCAAAATGGCAGACATTGTTTACGGCTACTAAGTAAAGATCTCTAGTGTCAAGGAATGCTAATGAATTAAACGCACTAGAAAGATTGTCAAGAGTTAATTGTTTTGAACAAGATGAACAAGATGCCTCAAATCATGAACACAGTGAGTTCAATTGCCGTGTAACTTTGCACGTACATTCCCACTATATAAAGGAAGAAATGCCACACTTTTTACTACTACTATTACAGATTGTGTTCAAAACTCACATTAATCGATACACATCATCTCTGGGGTTATGTGATCAAGATGTATATTAAGATTGATTTTTTCAAGTCTATGTCTGCGCTTTCCAACAATTTGATGCATTTTATGTCCTACACAAAAATGTAATTCCAATGTAATATGTGTCTGAGGAAATCTGTACTTCCGTCTTACACAAACATTACATTCCCATTGATAATGAATGGAGAATGTGGACGAGGAAATCTGTTTTGTCCTGGAAAGATTCAATTCCCATTGACAATGAATGGAGAATGTACGTCATATGTGTCTGATAACAGCACAAGAGGTAGCATTGTAATGGCTTTGTTAGCCTGAGTATTTTTTAAGGGCCCCTTACAGCTTTTGTCCCCACACATCTCAAGATTTGCCATTGACAATGAAAAGGAAATTCAGGGTCAAATGTCCGCAAAATCTTGTCCCCACACGTCTCAATATTTGCCATTGACAATGAACGGAAAAATTAAACATCAAATCACATTTTGACATTGAAGGGAAAATGTTTCATATGTAAACGAGCAAATCAGCTAACCAATCACAGGCAACAGGCATTCTGATTGGCCAGTATGAGATGATGCATGATGACAAGAGGTGATAGTTCCGCTAAATATGGCAAAATATAAATAAAACATTAAACGCTATTGACATTGAAGGGAAAACTTACGTCATATGTAAACGAAAAAAATGAGCTAACCAATCACATGTTGGTGGGAGCGCTTGACCAATCAGGGACCACCTTATGTAGGCTAATTTGAATGGGGGTCAATGGCAGGTTTTGGTACAAAAAAAAATCACTATCACCTTAGAAACTCCATTAACACGTTTTACAATTCAGTTTACATGTGGACACACATGCTGGAACTTTTTATTTTGAAATGTTTTGTAGTTTCCGAGTTATTTAACTTAATCACCCCACTCTATGGCAATAGCACAAACTTTGGCATGCTACTAGTCCTACATATAGAAACCCCATTCAAACCTATTTTGGTTCATCTCACGGTGGACATGTTTAAAGACTTTTTTCTTTTTTGGCTTTCGCCATTGTATTTGTAACCTGGGCACTAAGGCCCGGAAACAGAGCCAGACTACGCCACAATGGGAATTTCCCCCAGAGAATATAATACACAATTGCAAGCCCACTGGGCAAAGATAAGAAGGGGAGCAGAGATGTGCCGTTCCAGTTGAACTATATAGTTTTATACTATTTTGTATATACATCATTTATATTATGTTCAATACAAAATGTTAATTAAAAGTGACTTTAATCACAGGTCAATATCAAAAGGATCTAAAAAGGCAACAGCCTATAAATATCTTAAAACTACAAATACCAGTAGCCAGGGGGTGCCAAGGTGTCCTTACTGACAGGAGGAAGGCAGGGAGTGAGGGGAAATAATCACCGCCACCAAGGACACACACACTTCACATGAAACACTGCAAGAAAAGAGAATACAATTATACACACAGCACTGGTCTAACATTAAACAAATAGCACGCACTATAGCTAAACCCCAAGACAGCCTACAGGACCACGTGACCTACACCTACACGTACAGCACCCTTAACTACTGGCACTACTATAAACTGCAGAGCCCAATATTACATTACACGTTATGTTCAAGCATTATCAAAGGGGCATCAAGTCTGAGATACTATAGGTTTGCACCAAACAATAAACAAAATAAACCGAAACAAAACGAAATCATAACCAAAATAAGACAAAAACAGCAGAGGCAAGGCAGATCACTGGATTGAGTTCTCCTAATACAAACAAAAGGATACCATTAATACCTGGACATGATTAACTGAAATCAAACTATAGTCTAGTATAGACTATAGGTAAGGCAGTTCTGCCTTACCTCTGTTAAACGGTTCAAACACATATTGGGCAGACGTGCCCACAGCACAGGACAATGCCTCCGCTTGCAAGGCAAAAGAGGGCAGATGACATGACATGGGGACAAATCTGGATGCCTTGGTTGAACAGTACCAACTGTACCAACACACAGCAGCCTATCCCAGGGTGGGATTCCCACTGTCAGATGACTGTAGAATAAGACACTTAGATTTTGCTCATAACTTTACAATTACACAAACACATAGGAGACCTTACATACCGTCAATGACATTCTCTTGCACATACGACCCCAACACACCACCAGGCAAACACAACAAGCCAGCCAGCTACTCTGATAGCTGGGTGTGGCTCCCTCTTATTCAGTGATCAGCCAGGTGTAAGCTGTCCTGAATATGGGTAATTGGGGTGTCACATGATTGGAAAAGCTCAACCCACTACATATTGATAGAGCGATAGATGAAAGTAGGCTGACAGGAAATGGGGGGGTGACATGCAGTAAAGGCCATTGGGATCTGGAGACGAACCCGCAGCACACTGCCAAACTGGATTACCAGCCAAGGTGCCCAGACAGCTACGCCAGCCGCTCGGGCCACAGTGGACATGTTTGCCTGAAAATTAATCTTTGAAATGTTTCATAGTTTTAGAAATGTAATGCTTTTAAATTTGAGAAATTCAAAATGGGGGTCAATGGCAGGTTTTGGCATGTCAAAAAAACACTTTCACCTAGAAACTTCATTCACACTTTTTATAATTCAGTTTACTGTAGAGACACATGCTGGAACTTTTTACTTTGAAATGTTTTGTAGTTATTTAACTTAAACACCCAATGCATTCTCAATGGCAATAGCACCCATTTTGGCATGGTACTAGTCCTACATACTGTATGCAATGGGACTTGAACATGGAATGTCCATACAGAAAGTCTGATCATTAGACCATTGCACCATCAGTCAGACACTCTCAGTCAAAGTATCCTGGTAGCCTTCAGTTAGTAAAGTTGAAACACTCCAGCATTAAACTATAAGAGAACAGGGATTTGAACATGTAGAGCTGTAGAGAAGAGAAGAAAAGAGGGGAGGTGGGATTATTCAGATTTATTAACTGAAGGTTATTCTAGCAGTGGCTCACAGCCTCAGCCTGAACACGTCAAAACTCTAGAGAGGTAGAGAGCACCATCTCCCGATGGTCCTCCAGCACCTTGATGACATGGGACTTGAACCTGCCAACTGTCTGTAGCAGAGGCAAACTATCAAGCGCACCACACCATTGAGCCAAGGCACCTTTGGGCATTCAGCAGATGTCTCCTGGTGCTTTTGAGTTTTTATTTTTTATTCAAGCCATGAAAAGTTAAAAGTTGTTCACCATCAGTCAGAGACTATCAGCCAAAGTCTCTTGGTAATTTTGAAGTGATCTTTTGTACTAACCTCCAGTTAGTAAAGTTAAAATAACAGAGAATCATATTCATCAGATGTTTCTTAGCACCGTTGAGGTCTTCTTTTGTATTTGTGTAACAGCTGGGAATTGAACCCTGGTCTCCCATGTGGAAAGCCGACATCTTAACCACTACGACAATTAGAGTTTTGAGGTTAGGCTGAGGCTGTGAGACACTGCTAGAATAGCAGTAAATTAAGCTCAATAACTAGCATTAAACTTTAGGAAGAGTGGGATTTGAACATGACACCATCACTCAGTAACAACTGCCTCTTCGTACTGTTGAAGCAAATCTTTTGTATGTTAGCCTTCAGTTAGTAAAGTTGAAAGAATCAAGAGTTGAACATAGAATCACGTTCCTCAGATGCTTTGAGTGCTGTTCAAGAGTTGTTTTGTCTGTTAGTGTAACACCCAGGAATCGAACACAGCAGTGCCGGTTCTAGGACTTTAGTGGCCCCAAGCAACATTTATGTGCCTCACAGTTCCCCTGCACTGAAGGCCAACATCTTAACCACTAATAATGCTGTGAAGAAATTCCAAACAGCATTGCTCACCCTTTTGTAAATAAACGTTTCAAATAAAAATAGACCACTTGTGTCTTGTGTGCCCACATCATTTTTATTTAAATTGTCGCTATAAACTATACTGATGCTGAATTTCAAATACAAAAATACAGTTAAGTACGGCATCGTGATGTACAAGAAAAACATTATCATTGACAGACCATATAGCTAAAAGGAAAGAAAAAAAGCATGTCACTTTAAAACAACAGCCCATATTATAACTTTGCCAAAATTACAGGCAATTCATCATACAGTTACAGGTTTTGAAACCTGGATAATATGACCTTTGTTATGAAGCACAGTTTGGTAAAATGGAGCTAGGCATTTCTGTTTTACTTTGTGAATACATGTAGGTGTAACTTAGTGTCTTAACATGTTAAAATGGTCATTTTGAAAGCCTTTTTCTTTTTTTCCAGGAGATATGACACTCATGATTATCTGTAAGGTGTTCGTGATGTACAGAATAGATTGCTATAATGCAGAGGTGTCGGTACAAGTGAAAACAGAAAACAGTAAAGTATTTTTATGTAATGAGAAACCAATATACATTTATTTGATTGTCAATTCAAAGTAATCCTGGGCACCGCGCCTGGGGACTGAACTCATTTCTAAATCATACAAACAATATGAGAAATTCTCTGTTTTCTAGCTGTCAATGTGCCTTTACTGTATTTATGAGTCTGTGTACAATGTACTAGATCTTTAAGTTACATTCAAACATATTTATGACATTGTTTGTAAAGGTTATCTTCACTAACAGTCCACAAGAATCACTTACTGAAGTTAGGTAATGTTCCCTCAAACATAATTCAAAGTCATTGACATTGGGCCTTGATTGGTCCATTGTTGTCAAATATAATTTAGACAAAGACCAGGAGATGGTGCTGTTCAGTCCATTTTGACTAGAGCACAACTCCCTTAAACTGTACAAACATTACCATGAGCCACATATACATACAGAGGTCTCAAACAATTCATAGAACACACATATTGAACGACACTGGTGTAGATACAAACAAATATATTAGAATGATACAAAAACAACACACACAAAAAGTTCTACCAAGACACAGGCATATATGATCAGTTTTCAAGCCTACCGTTTGTGTATCAAGTACAGTAGCTACAACAGTAAGTAAAACAAAAATGGAATGATGAGACATCTTTGAGTTCTGTATTTCAATATCACAAGTCACATGACAGATACATTGTGGAATCATAAAGGGGTTTAATAATATTTGATAGAATCTGATCAAATGACACAAATGCAGACATTTTATAATGCAATCAAGTCTTATCGATTCTTCTTTTTGAGAAGTAAAACAAAATGATCTGTTCCCCATTCTGTGTGACAGTCCGGTCATGGCCACTGATACACCACTTCATATACTTTGTCCTGTGACAAATAGCACACATAGCAGATCTACAAGATCAATATGTTGCTACTATTTGTTATTTTTGAAACATTTTAAGAACAAACAAATTACTTTAGATTTTCAAACATTTTGCCTATAATGACATGCTCAAAATAGGGTTGAAAGGAAAAACAGGGGGGGGGGGCAGCTTTCAGATCAAGGCACACTGCAATTTCACTTCAATCAGTCTTAAAATTCACCATGTCTATTTCAATACCTGAGATATAAGTACACTGATCTTTATCTCACATGTAGATTCTTATTTTCAAATGTACCACATTTACGTACCTCTGTTAATTTCTATTTCCTGAGGCCCCGTATTTATAAAATAGTAAAATATTTAACAACATAATATTAAACAATCATTATACCTACTGCGAAATCATCAGCCAACAAGATGCACATACATCTCAATTCCATTTCTGTTATTCGACCCTATATCATTATTGGAGCTGTTATTCTTTCCTTTTTTGGGGGCTTTTTTTAGAACTCTCTTCTTTGTTTAAAATTGGATTCTGGCGCTTAACAGGGCATCAATATACCAATACACTCACAAGACTAATCCAGAAATGATGAAGGCAGTCAGAATATAGTTTGGTCTTGTGGGATTGCCAAGTCTTTATGTTTTATAACATTGCATCTATCCCTCAACTCACTTTATTGCAGTCGGACGTACAGTACATAGACCGTATTATGCTGGCAGCAAAGGATTTTTTACAGTGGCTAAAAATCACATGCAAAAGGAATTCATTAGAACCAGTCAAAATAAATACAATCTTCATCCTTTCATTTATTACAACTTGTCTAATGTTTAAAATTAAACGTTTCCATGCACAATATAATCGGTAGCATATTGAAATCAGCCATATCGGCCATAAAAATGCCTTATCGGTATTGGATCGGTCTAAAAATAACCCTGATTATTTTCACAGATATTGATGACGCAAAATAATGTGACCGTCAATGGCTCTGTCGCTTTTGTCTTATTTATTTCTAATGTTTGAAGGCAGCATAGCATAATCTGTATAATATTGGAATCTGTCAGAATCGGTACCTGCAAATAATCAGAGATCGGATATCGGTCATAATTTCATAATCGTGCACCCCTAGTTTCTAACCCTTGTAATAAATCCTTCTCATGTACAGATGCAAAAAGCCTCATTAACCAGTTCAATCTTCTATTGTCAGGGAAACTGAGTTGCAACTCTGCAACTATGTTCTTGTTTCCATTCTACACCGAATGGCTTTGTCAGAAATAGCCGATATAGATCGGCCATTTCTGGCGAACATTCCCCCTAGAATAGGGTTTGAGGTTCAAGTAGTTAAGGTCACGTTTCCTCTGTGGGTTGCTGTTCCGATGACTGCTGTCTGTAAGGGCATGGTATGTTTATGTTAACACGTATACCACAGATTCCATAGACAGGGGCTTGAGCAAATCATGCAATAGTTTGATCATCTTGCAGATTCTCCTTTCATAAATGGTTTAGGTAACAATGCATTTTAAGCCTATGTCTATAACTCATAATAAAAACACACCTATAATGCATTATTATCTGCTTTATAAAGCAATGTTATCTGCACATTTTTCCTTTTAAAACACAAAGACCTTTCTGTTTTCCACTGCCTTTGATTGAGTACTTTTCTTCTTTTTGTCTGTTTTCTTTTTCTTCTGCACTGTATCTGTTATCTGTTCTGTTTTATACATCCTATTTCTAATGTCACTGTATTGTGTTTCCTTTGCTTGATGTTCTGTGTAAAGCATATTTATATAATGCATACATTTAATTAAAGTAAAAGAATATATCAATACCTCCATACACCTTCAGGAATGTCATTTCTTTACTTAAAGTAACCAATTAGTGGTCCATCACAGTGATAAGAATTATCATTATTATAGACATGGGCGTCATAGAAAGTGTTACCCCGAGAATAGCAGAACTACAAGCTCACAGCGTGGTGCACCTAGACTGTGAGGCGGGCGGTGTGAGCTTGCAGGTCGGCTATTCTCGCCACAAGACACCGCCACGTGATGAAGAATGAAATCCACGACGCATCACGGAAGTCTTCTTTCCCTCTGCTTCATTAAAATATTCATATCTCATTTATTGCACCTCAACCCAATTCCAACTTGTGTAGAGTTTTACTGTGTTTCTCCGGCAAGTTTTTAAAATCAAGGACCCCCATATTAATATGTGTTTGGCTGCAGACACCCATCTGACAATAATGTGTGCCAGTGACCTCTCCATACAAGATATATGTTGCTAAACTGTTTCATAAATATTACAAGATTTGTTGAGAATAGCAGATCTACAAACTCGCTTGTAGGTTGTCTATTTTAAAATATCCAACTATCCAAAGTGATTAAACAGATTTTGATGCTATATTAACCATTTTTTCTGGGGACCCCCCCCCCTGGGACCCTGTGAAAGACCCTGTGAAAGACCCCACTTTAAGAACCACTGATGTATTCTATCACATGGCTATGAAACAAGGACTTATTCACCTGCAGTGAAGGCAAACAAGATAATAGCAAAGTGAAGAAAGTGGTGAGTTTGAGTCACGTTGATTTGTAAAGCTAAAGATCACCATGTTTTGTTTCTGATGTCTTTGGTGTGGGTGGGTGGGTGTTGTGGGTGGGTGTGATGGGCATGATGGCATTGCAATCAGTAATATTGAAATCGAGTGCCATGTTCGATGGCAGACTGTCTGTTGCTGCTCTCAAGAAGCTCGCACAGCTCGTAGCCACGATGCAATACTGTTTTATTCTAAAAGGATGACAACCAATGTTTGAACAGTGTAGTTTTGCTCATTATCAAAACCCTGACGAAGGCTATACTGGGTGGGACAATATGGTCATTTCATGTCACGATTATTAATGACATTATTGCGATCATCCAAATTTGTGTAAAACTCTTAAAATACCACCTTTGTTAACCACTTGCACCCCAGCATCCATTAGCTAAACATAGATCTGCAAGCTTGTAGATCTTCTATTTTTTGGATCACCTTCACCTTCTTCATCACCGCAATTGTCAAGCTCATGGCCGGTGCAGAGATTTATTGTACACAGAAAAAGTCCAGTCCAGTGTATGAGGGACAATTTCACGACAAATCAAAATCTCTGCCGTATGATTATTGTCAGATCAAAACGATTAGTGTCATCTTCTTGTAAATACAACAATATTGCATCGTGCCTACGAGCTGTGCGACCGCCTTTTCCCAAACAGTTCTGTGTCTACCGTGGTCAGCACCTCCTTAACGCAGGCGTGCGTTCCTTCTCCTTTGTCAGGCTGTCTTCTGCTGCCACTGTGACCGTGTGCAGCCACTCCTTCTCAGTTTGAACGCCCGGTCAGTCGAGTCCTTCATGCGAGTTCAGGTCGCGCCTCCATCTCGCCGCGCGATGCGGTGCGTGCTCGCATGTACTCGCTGCTCTGGGCCACGCCCTGCGCGCTGTCCCCGCGACGCCACCTCCGCACAGCCAGGAAGGTGTTGGCGCCATACACACACGTCACCAGGAAGCCAAAGATCTGCATTCAAATGACACGGTTGTTATTATATAAAAAAGACGTTATGAGTTTCAGTTCATACAGTATGTCGTTGCTGTCGGGTGGAAACCTTGAACAGCTAAACTGAAAAAATAACCTGTGTTCCAATGGAGGTAGTTATATTTATTCACTAAACTGGTGAAGAACTTACGTGCTATCCAGCACGAAGAGTAACGTAAGTAAGGTCTTGTTAATACTTTTCACTGATTCAGTATGTATAAAACCCACAGACACACCTAAACACTTTCACTTAAATGTCAGTTTGTAGATCTGCCACTTTTTGCTACTTTTGTGTGACACTGTACTATGACGATGACAAACAAAACACCTAAAAAGTTGACATATGGAGCAATGCATTCTGATTGTGATTGGATGTCCCTTTCTCGCTCATCAAAGGCACCATGTGATATGATGGTGATGAGGCTGAGATAATGGTCCACAAGAGGGCAGCAGCGCTCAATGGACATGAAACCAGACTAAGACAACAATACCAAGGTGCTCTTCTCCCTCAGACAGGCTGGCAGGATCATAATAACAGACAGGTTGAAAAAACTCTCTAATCAGACGCAACTGTGTTTCTTCCTGTGCGTGTGTGCGTAATCAAGCAGCCGTAAACATAAGTAGTGAGAGTGGATGTGGGAATGAATGAATGAATGAACCAACGAACCAACGAATGAATTAATGAATGGATGAATAGATTAATGGTACTCTACTCACCACCGCTGCTACCTCAGCTCCAGTGTTGTGGTTGATGCAGGCCAACACCAGAGAAGACAGGAAGAAGAAGACCGTGCTGGCGGCAGTGTTGACCAGGTCCTACACACACACACACACACACACAATTTACAATTTACAATTTAGGCATTTAGCAGACGCTCTTAATCCAGAGCGACTTACATTAAGCAAGAACAAAAGCATGGGAATACATCACATAAAAACATTCATCATGAAACATGCGTAAGCTTTTTGATTGATTGATTGAAATCTTTATTAACAGTTTGCAGAATTACAGTACATTTCAAGCACAAACTCAATACAAAGACTGTTAACTGTGAGTGGACGACCCAATTAAGCCTTACACTTGTTTACAACAGGGTCCACATTGTTCAATTCATCAAAACATTTAGAGACAAACAAATAGACACTTCTATGTAGTTAAAGAACAGAACAGGAATTCATCATATAGGAAGCGAAAAGGGAAAAAAAGTATATATACAGTGAGGGGAACAGGGGGATAAAAGAAAAGAAAACAAAAGACAGAGTGTAGGGCGCCTGCACACAACACCATGCGTTGATGCCATGTGTGTATATGTGCAGGCACCCAACACCACGTCCATACAAAAACATAGTACAATCCATAGTACAAAGACAGAGTGTAGGGCGCCTGCACACAACACCATGCGTTGATGCCATGTGTGCATATGTGCAGGCACCCAACATCACGTCCATACAAAAACATAGTACAATCCAGATACAAATTCAGCTTTTACAGAGGCCAGTTTCGAATTGCAGCCATCCGTAGGTGCCCTTTGAGAGCAGTTTTGAAGGAGCCAAGGGATTCACATGTCTTAATGACTGTTGGTAGGGCGTTCCACATTTTGGTCGCATAGGAGCGAAAAGAATTTAGTCCCTTGTTTGTGCCGAATCTGGGTTGTACATGGTTTGTTGCACTCCCTCTGGTGTTGTGGGTGTGGACTTCGTTTACATTAAGGAAGTATTTAGACAGGTACATGGGTATCTTGGTGGTGTATCTAATCTTGTGGACCAGACCCATTGCAAGATGCTGTACTCTGTCGTCGACCCTAAGCCATCCCAGCCTGTCAAAGTGGGCAGGGGTGAGGTGGGTTCGGGGGGTGAGGCCAAGTAGGAGCCTGACCAGTTTGTTTTGGGAGGTCTGGAGCCTTGTTTTAAGGGCCTTTGAGGTGCTGTGGTACCAGGAGGTGGATGCATAGTCAAAGAAACCTTGTACAAGGGCTCCTGTTAAGGTCTTCAAGGTGTTTTTGTCGACCAGTGAGGAGATCCTGTAGAGGAATCTTGTTCTTTGATTGACTTTTTTGATTACGTTGGTGGCCATCTTATCACCGGAAAGATTGGCCTCCAGGATGGAACCTAGGTAGGTAATTTGATCCTTCCGTGTGATAATATCATCACCAACTCTAACCAAGAAGCCATCTGCCTTTTTGAGATTACTATTTGATCCGAAGAGAATGGATTCAGTTTTTCCCAGGTGTAAGGATAGTTTGTTATCAGCGAGCCAGGTGCAGATTCTACCGAGTTCAGAGCTGAGGGTCTTTTCAACCTGCAGTTTGTTCCTGTCCGAGACCAGCAGTGCTGAGTCGTCTGCGAACAGGAACAAGTTGCAGTCACAAGCTGAAGTCATGTCGTTTACATATATTAGGAACAGTAAAGGCCCTAGTATGCTTCCTTGTGGGACGCCACAGCTCACTGGGAGGGGGGGGGACAGTGTTCCGTTCACTTCCACCATCTGTTCTCTCCCCTCCAGGTAGGATTGCATCCAGCTCACTGATGTGCTATCAAAACCAATAGCTTTAAGCTTGTTAACCAGTATGGAGTGGTTCACGGTGTCAAAAGCCTTTTGGAGGTCCAGCATGACCATGCCGCAGTATTTTCCAGCATCCACCTCGTGTTTGATGTGGTCGCTCAAATAGAGAAGGCATGTGTCAGTGGAGTGGGATGTTCTGAAACCAGATTGGAACTCGTACAACAATTTATTAGTGGCAAGATACTTTTCAACCTGTTCATAGACTATTTTTTCCATCACTTTCGAGATGGAGCTTAGAATAGAAATAGGGCGGTAGTTGCCGGGTTCTAATTTGCTCCCTTTTTTGTACAGGGGGGTTACTTTGGCCAGTTTAAAATCTCTGGGGACCTGTCCTTGTTTGATGGAGAGGTTAACTATGTGGGTGATGACTGGAGCTATGGAAATGGCTGAGTCTATATATGGAGGGAATATATGTCATAAGTCATGGCCAGTGGCCTTGTGGGGTTGGAGGGCACTCAGTTTCTTAAGTACCTCCTCAGTTGTTACCATTGTCATTTTAAAATCATCTTTACAAACACCTAGGTTTTTGTAGAAGCCTTTGATGTGCTCTACACCAAAACGCCCAGAGTGGGAGGGCAGTTTGTTAACCAGCATTGTTGCAATGTTTGTAAAGAAGATGTTCAAGTGATTGGCTACATCAACCTTGTCAGTGATGAGGGTGTTATTTGATTTGATGTTTATGTTAGTAAACCTGGTTTTAAGTTTCTGACCACAGCCTAGTTGATTGTTTAGTAGCTTCCAGAGCTCCCGAGGATTGTTTTTGATTTCCTCGGCTTTATCAAGAAAGTAACAGTGGAATATCTATATAATGAAATTTATACGTATAAACTTTACATATATACTACTATGCTATACATATGTACTATGGCGTGCTATGACTATATACAATGCAATTCTAGTGCTGTCTACATAACATGCTATAAGTCTGTTTCAAATGCTATCTAAGTCTACAGAAGTGCTATCTAGGGTAGAGTAAGTGCTATGGGCCATGATGGAGTCTGAAAAGGTGGGTTTTCAGACTACGGCGGAAGATTGGGAGTGATGCTGCAGTTCTGACTGCCATGGGAAGTGCATTCCACAGTTTTGGAGCCAGAAGGGAGAAGAGTTTGGGACGTGTGGAGCGTTGTCCCGGCGTTTTTAGTGAGGGTACTTCCAGCTTCCCTGCGTTAGCTGATCTGAGTGCGCGTGACACACACACACACACACACACACACAATACGTTCAGTGCACTGTACATATAAATAATTACTTTCTCAACACGCCGGGGTCTGACTTCATGACATGTACAAAAAGGCTGTATATGATGCTGAACTCTCAAAGGCTTTGCTGAACTTCTCACATTCTCAGCCATTTGTTCCTGTTTATACCTGGATTTAAAACGCCAGGGGGTTAACAAAGCCAACATAGCACACACTTCAAAGCTACCTAGCAACTCAGATCTCACACACACACACACACACACACACACACACACACACACACACACACACACACACACACACACACACACACACACACACACACACACACACACACACACACACTCACTCACTCACACGTGTATATGCCTATATGGAGATCTCTATGTCAGTCTGTGTCCCTTTTATGCTCATATATGGAGATCACTGATGTCATTATCAGTATATTATTGTAGACGCAGTTGAAGCCAGCCAGCTCAACTTGGATTGCAGCTTTGTAGATTTTGTATAGCAAACGTTGTGTGATCACTTGGTAGCCTGTAGCTGTGTAGCTGCCAGGGCGAAGGCAGCGTGACTGGGCCATGCATGCGTGGAGCCCCATGATTAGATATGTGATGGTAATAATGCCTGACATTGTCTCACATGATGATGACACGTGGTTGCATGCCACAAACGCACACATGATACTTGAACAAACCGAGTCTGTTAACAACTCGTGTGCACAGCCAGGAAACTGTAAAGCTTTACAGAGCACTTCAACCATTTTCAACCTCATCTTCATATAATTGGCCCTCACTAATGTTCATTATAAGATGGCACCATTTCTGTCTACTCAGCCTCAATTGGTGGTAAACTGTGGACAGTTCAGTAATCTGCCTACCAATGACATCCTCCATGGGGATTCCAAGCTGATAGAAACTTTTCTCTTCCTGGAAAGTTAGCATGCTGAAATAAGACATTGTTTTTGCATTAATAAAAATTACAGAATAACGTAATTGTTTGAAATCACTGCCTACTGATGATAATGATGATGATGATTATGATGATGATGATGATCATCTACAACATCATCATCATCACTGGTAGGGTAGGTACGGTTTCCGAACCGCCCACAGCCCTCCACTGAGACACAGAGAGTGTAGACAGGTTTCAGAACCGCCCACAGCCCTCCACTGAGACACAGAGAGTGTAGACAGGTTTCAGAACTGTCCACAGCCCTCCACTGAGACACAGAGAGTGTAGACAGGTTTCAGAACCGTCCACAGCCCTCCACTGAGACACAGAGAGTGTAGACAGGTTTCAGAACCGTCCACAGCCCTCCACTGAGACACAGAGAGTGTAGACAGGTTTCAGAACTGTCCACAGCCCTCCACTGAGACACAGAGAGTGTAGACAGGTTTCTGAACCGTCCACAGCCCTCCACTGAGACACAGAGAGTGTAGACAGGTTTCTGAACCGTCCACAGCCCTCAACTGAGACACAGAGAGTGTAGACAGGTTTCTGAACCGTCCACAGCCCTCAACTGAGACACAGAGAGTGTAGACCGGTTTCTGAACCTTCCACAGCCCTCAACTGAGACACAGAGAGTGTAGACAGGTTTCTGAACCGTCCACAGCCCTCCACTGAGACACAGAGAGTGTAGACAGGTTTCTGAACTGTCCACAGCCCTCAACTGAGACACAGAGAGTGTAGACAGAAATGCTGCCAGCTTACAATGAGCATTAGTGAGGACATAATTAATTATGGGTGGTCCTTTTAACCCTATGTACTCCTGGTGCTTATATTCTTATCCGTGTCCGTGGCCGAAAATAGGAAGCAGAGCTATTTTCACTGTACTTCTGGCTTGTTTTACGAAATGTCCAGAAAAGGGATAGGGTAAGGGTTCATGTGGTTAATGTAGCAAAGTGTTGTTAATATGTAATCATACCACAAGCATGTGTATGCACGCACACACATACGCACGCACGCATGCACCCACACACCCACACACACACACACACACAAGTACGTTTGTATTACTATACTTGCGAAGACATGGGATGGTGATTTTATGAATGCCATTTATACAATATTTGTACACACACCCCCACATAGAGACATACACACACCCCCACATAGAGACATACGCACACCCCCACATAGAGACACGCGTGCACGCACGCAAAGCCGCGCACACGCACGCATGCACGCATGCACGCATGCATGCACACACACCTTTTCTGGCTTGACTGGTTTTTCAGGAACCGGTATATGTCAGTTCCAGTGCCGTCCTGCTCTCAGGGACAACAAAGCCATTCAGAATGATCCCATGCGCATTCTGTTACAACCCTGTGAGTCCTGTCCTTCTGGTTGACCCCTGCCGCGCTCTGCTCCAGTCATTTCCCACATTCCACATCCTAACCAGGCCAGCACTCTGTAAACCTTTAAATAACACACATACACTACCCCCAAAACCGCTGGCCCTGGGCCTTAGTCATCAAGACTGCTCCACAGATTTCTCTTTTGAAATAATAAAACAAAACAAATGGTCTTCCTATATATTTTTGCTTCATTCAAAATGAGAACCAAACCTGCATGTTGTGCGGAATCCTTGTTATGTCCAAACTGATTACTTTTCAGGAAATATAAGAAAAACAACCTGTGTTCCAATGTAGTTGTTATTTTGTCACAAGCTCTTGTAAATGCTTTTCATTGGTTAAAACACATTTAAGAACTTTCATTCTTATCTACAAGCTCACAACGTGTTGCATCACAGTGTCTGACAACTACTATACAGTATATAATTACATAAAAGGAGAATTGAAATGCTTTGCAGAACAATGTGGTATGACAAGGACAATATGCTGCATGTTTACGTCCGAGTGGCTGTGTATCTATAGGGCTGTGTTTATGTGCTAGAAAAACGAATGCGATTCCAGCTGTAGAAACCTTTCTGATCAACTGGTCAACTATGCCATGTCAACTATGCCAGTTGTTCCCAAACAAATATTGGTTCCATTTGTACACTCTCAGAGTTACAGACCCATAAGGGTACATTTGGTTCCAAACTATCATTTAGCTGGGGACCCCCTAGAACTCCCTCTAGGACCCCTAGGGGTCCCCGGACCCCACTTTGGGAACCACTGAACTATGCCCCTTCCAAACGAAGAAGACTTCTGCAGAGAAGTTCATGCTGATTTAAACATGGCTCAAGTACATGGCAAAGTCCTGAGAAGGGCTGGGGCGATGCTGCGATATGTCCTGGGGCGATATGTCCTGGGTCCTCAAATCAGTATCACAATCAAACTTCAACGCTTTGCCTAAATGACGATTAATGAGCGATATATGTTAATTATGAAAATAGCCAATCTACAAGTCCACAGCGTGTTACGACTTGACCATAGACTGTAAAAAAATATATGGACAAAGCGTTCGCCGGGTCTGATATGGACGTAAAATGAAGCCAGTCAGTCCTTGAATTGTAAATAGCCATTTTTCTAGATCCGTTTTGGCCCAGCTGGCCATTGGCCTGCCCAGACAACGAGGCGGGACTTCCCCCCTTCTTCTTAGTTGGTTTTTATTTTGACTCGAACGGGGGGTGACTCCCGTTCATAGACTGTAACGGTTGCCACGCCCCTCAGAACATATGGTCATTTTTTAAATAAATGGGACCATAATTTTCCAAAAAGAATATTATGACATGAGAAATGAGACTTTAAACTAGTGACTGGAAGCAGAAAGTATTCATGTTTTCAACCATGTTTATTAAGTTGGGCCCAAATACATGGACCTCTATGGGGATATGGGTTTTTTTGGGCCCAATGACAGCGCCACAACAGGCCATTATATGAACTTTCAGGATGTCTCGATTTCCTTAGTGGCTTCACAAAATATCTGTCTGACTGCCCCCCTGGACTTGACATGTTGTAGATTGGCTATTTTCATTTGCACACGAACTGTGACACACACACACACACACACACACACACACACACACACACACACACACACACACACACACACACACACACACACACACACACACACAC
>NC_137862.1:37358210-37410710 GCF_963924005.1 Protomyctophum bolini
GTGTGCTGGAGATTGGTCATTTTTTTTAATGTTTTTTTTGTGTGGCTTTTGCCTTTATTATATATTTTTTATGGAGGGACAGACAGTAGGCTGACAGGAAATGGGGAGAGAGATGGGGGGAAGACATGCAGTAAAGGCCGATGGGATCGGGAGTCGAACCCGCGGCACACTGCCAGACTGGATTACCAGCCAAGGTGCCTGGACCACTGAGCCATGGCCCAGGCCAGAGGTTGGTCATTTGACCATGACTGTCATTATTCAATAAAACAATGGTGCCAGTTGTAGGACAATCATTACACAAAATGCCAGGTTTGCAGTTTGCACTGCAACGGCCATTGCTTTAGCCACTTAAACCCTACAACATTGACCTGGGTCCCCCAGGGCTCTGTACTTCGTCCCCTTCATTTTATTACATAGTCGATTTACAATGTGAATGATGTGACGCTTTGTGTGCTTGCAGATCTGCTATTTTGGCAGAATGTTCCCCTCCAGTTCCCCTCCAGAATCACTGACTATTATGTTAGAATGTGTATATTATTTAATACAGAAGGATGGTCTTCCTGCTTTCTTTGTCGCATCTCCAACGGTGCCATGGCGGACTATGCATGGCAGGGGCGTCCTCTTCCCTGAGCCAAGCCTAAGCCTGACCGCATACCAGGTGAATGATATTGAACACTTAATACAGTATATATTCCTCCTAAACCTAAAATGGCACAAATACATTGACAGTTCTTTCTTAATCTGCAGTTCTAGCCAAAACGCACATTCACAGAAAGTGAACCCATACATTTGGTAAAAGCCCCAGGGTTGTGTTCGTCTTCCAATGAGAGAACACGGGGCATTAGGATCTTCATTTGGTCTGCGGCATTGCCAAATACACCACAGATGATTGAACTAGAGAAGTCAGTATCACATACTGAGGCACATATAGTAATGATATTAACTACAGTATGAAGCTATGTGAACAATCCCTGACACACACTGGCCACATTATAAAAGATTCAGCTCTACCGTGGGCTGAGGGCAGTGTCAGCACATGGCTGGGAATTCAGAGAAGCAGTAGAACACAAATGCTTTTTTCATGGTAAAATAAAAACTCCCCTGAGGCCCAAAGGGCATGTGGTAGCTTTGAACCTGATAGATATAACAGCATGGGGTACAGCCTGTACAGGGGAGAGTAAAGCCAGCATGCTGGACTTGTTACTTACTACACTCATAAGCTAGGATCCATGCAGGAGGGAGGCTCTGGAAAGAAACTCTTTATTAAAAAAAGTGTAGACTTGAGGCACGCCATTAAAAACGGTAAAACTCTAAATGCCAATCACCAAATTCTTGCTGGCAAAGGTAGATGTGTACTTTGCAAATGAAGAAAGATCCAATATCTTTGTGCCTAACTGCATGTTTTCCAGCACCAGCACTGAGCCAACCCACAGCTCACCACAGCCTGACTGCTTCAAAGTACTGCCTCTTCTGGGAGCCCGATTAATACTTCCTCGCAGGACAGTGTCACACAGATAATAGCCAACCTACGAGCTCACAAATTAGTAGCTGTAGGTCTGCTTTTCTCGGCCGTTCTTGGCATGCGACACCATCGCTGAAGGAGCACAAACAAATTAGGCTTAATAATGTCCCACCAATCAAACTTATTGCATAGACGACATTTGTGCTGACACACACACACACACACGCACACACACACACGCACGCACGTACGCTCACACACACACACACACACACACACACACACACACACACACACACACACACACACACACACACACAGACACACACACACACACACACACACACACACACACACACACACACACACACACACAGGCACATGCGCACACTGTTAACAAATTACTCAACACAGATTATGGCAAACACTGCAACTGCAAGCTAACTATGACACCTAGTCGTACAAAATGTATTTTCAACAGAAAAACGTGACACATGAAACGTGAAGACATGCAGTAAAGGCCGATGGGATCGGGAGTCGAACCCGCGGCACACTGCCAGACTGGATTACCAGCCAAGGTGCCTGGACCACTGAGCCATGGCCCAGGCCAGAGGTTGGTCATTTGACCATGACTGTCATTATTCAATAAAACAATGGTGCCAGTTGTAGGACAATCATTACACAAAATGCATTGCATTTGACAGTAAGACTGTAAGACAAAGTATAAAATTAGCCATTATTAGTCATCAAGCCTCAGCAGAAATGCAGAAATGCTGTACAGCCATTTGGTTTGGAAACACTTCAGGACTGAGGATACCTTAAGCCAGGCAATCTGATAGCTATGGTTGGATGTTGTACATACGGCTCAAAGCGTACCTTCCAATGCTTTATTGGAATAAAGGAATTTGAACTTAAAGTGAATGGACCTTTAACATTGGATCAAGATGTGATAGCAAACACCTTTATAATAGTTCTTTATAAATTCAGTTGAAGAGCTTGCACAAAGCTTCTCCACTAGAATCTGGACAAGTACTCCCAGTAATGAAGATTTTCAGGATAGGAGTAATCACCAAATCTGCAGTGGTAGAGATTATGAGCTCTTTAACCCATTTTGGGCGGGAACCCCTTTTGGTGTAAGCATTATGTTATGCTTTAGCTATTGAAAAATAGCAGATCTACAAGCTCTTACCGCGCCACTCGAAATCGAAGAACCACTGACATAGAAACTATAGATTTTTCAGAAAACTGTCAGGATGTAGAAGACATTTTTAGAATCTGATCTCAGGGCAAAATGGATTAAGAGATTCAAAAGCAAAGGATGCTTATAATATGGACACAACATTTTTTTAAACACACAAGGACGCAATAGTCTGCCCTATTGTCCACTTGATAAATCTATCAATCAATCAATGCATGTTTCCAAGTGCCTGGAAAACAGCTAATGGAACACCCATTTTTAAGGCTGGGGACCAAACAAATGTGGCTAACTATAGACCACTTAGCATTCTACATGTTGCTACAGATGTAAATTAGCTTATGGCTAACTCTGGCCCATTTACATGGATGTGAAAACTGACATGTTGATTAATTGTCCCTGTCAAATAAATAAATAAATACATAAATTAAAATAAAATAGTACTGTAGTACTGTAGGCCTGTGTGGCCTCTGGAAATATAGCATGCGGAGCCTTTTTCCACTCCCCTCTAAACTATACTCAGTAACAGCCCAGAACACACCAATGTGTGTATGTAGGCAGATATTCAAAGGCAACCAATAGCTTTGCTGGAGGATCCCCGCCAACTCATTTGCTTACAGCTGACATTGCACATCCAACTAACACAGAGTCTGCATGTTGAATGTTCTCACAACCTGGCCCACACTCACTGTAGTGCTGTCCAATATCACCCCTTTACTCCTACAGTGCAATTGTGAGATTTCTACTCAGCTATATCCGCTTCAAGAAATCCACGTATAGTATAACAATAATTGTTATCACTAAAAGTTTATTATTGAGCTAAATCAATGGTTGGGTTTTAATTTCAAGTTCCCTTTTTGATATGCATTATAGGTACTAGGTTTGGGGACCCTCAGGGATCCTTAGGGTCCCTGAGGGTCCCTAGCAAAATGAGGAACTCTCTGAGTAACAGAAACGTAAAGGTCCATTTCATTTTTAACTATCAATCATTTACCCTTGTGTGGGTCCCTGGCCCCTACAGAGCCAGGGACCCCCTCCTCAAGGACCCTTGTGTGGGTCCCTCCCTGGCCCATACAGAGCCAGGGACCCCCTCCTCAAGGACCCTTGTGTGGGTCCCTGGCCCATACAGAGCCAGGGACCCCCTCCTCAAGGACCCTTGTGTGGGTCCCTGGCCCCTACAGAGCCAGGGACCCCCTCCTCAAGGACCCTTGTGTGGGTCCCTGGCCCATACAGAGCCAGGGACCCCCTCCTCAAGGACCCTTGTGTGGGTCCCTGGCCCCTACAGAGCCAGGGACCCCCTCCTCAAGGACCCTTGTGTGGGTCCCTGGCCCATACAGAGCCAGCAGTCTAGGGTGTACCTTATAGGTTATTTTCATACCGTAAGGCTCCAGTTGATGTGGGGCACCTTGGTGTGCAAGTTGAGGCTGAAGATGAGCAGAAGGAATCCTGTCACCACGAAGGCACTGCAGCTGACAAACTCAAAGAAGTAGACGCCTCCGCAGGGAGAACACATCATGATAGTCTCTATGCAGATGAACCCAATCAGAGATAACACCTGCGGACACAGCGAGAGGTTGGAGAGGGTCAATGGCAATTTAAAAGGACAAAATAAGGTTCTACTGAACACATTTTTTTTTACGTCACTGCATGCACAATAAAATGTGGAGTTTTTGTTTAATTCAGAGTGTATCGCTGTGAATTTACCAGGAACAAAAAACAATGCTAAAACGCAGTCCACACTGCACAGCACACATTACTCATATCTCTATAAAAAAAAACATTGCACAGTTGAGTTTCAACATTTTCTGATGTGACTTCTAGAACAAAAGAATCCCATGTTTCCAGATGATAAAGTGAACAGCGTATGAGTCCATCTCATAACTCTAGTCTAGCCCCCCCTCTAGCATCCATCACCAAACCACAGTATGGGAAGAATCCTGCTATTTAGGTGTTCCTCTGCCATCTAGCCCCCCACAAAAACCACACACGGATTACCGATTGGTCTGGAGTGGTCCAAGACCAGAAGTCATAACAGAACCAAGAGACTGCAACTGTGACATATTACAGACCTGGTCCAGTCCAATCAAAGCAGCTCTGGTTGGTTCATCTACCGGTGTGGGGCATGGCTGGTGCCTGCCCTGCCTGGTGATCACAATTAGTAAATAAAGTAGGGGCGCACAGCACAGCATGCTGTTGAGATGCTGACCGTGGTGCATGAGAATCAAATTAAAAGAAGAGGTTGCACGACACACGTAGCCACGATGCACAATACATTAATCATGGAGAACAGAACAAACCAATGTTTATACTTCGGTTATTCAAAAATAGCCGATCTACAAGCTGAGCTTATTGGAAAACATTTAAAAAACTCTACTGGGATGTTCTCACCACAAAATATTTTCAGGCTAAAAGAAAGTGCTCCTCGGAGCACAGGTCTCCGCCAGATCAGGTAGGTTGTGGGCCACCATTGTTGATACAATATGAAGAATCGGACGTTCCATCTTGATCACATGACTATAGTCATAATGTGTACCAATTTAATATGTTTGGACAAAATCTGTAATATCCCAAAAAAAGATTGCAAAAATTATCCTCCTGTTTATAACAGTCCGATTTGAAAGATTCGGGATAGAGGTTCTGCTCTGGCATCCAGCGAGTGTCTGTGTAGTTTCGCTGCAATCTGCCCAACAGTGCCGGCGATTAGCTGTCCACAGACAGACGGACACACATGGACGGACGAAGCGTGTGCAAAACATAGTCTCTGCAATGAGTGTCCACAGCCTAATACACCGGGGGTTTGACATGAAAAGCTGGTTTGTGATGTCAGAGTATGTGTCATCATTCTGTAGCATCACGGGAGCCAAACCACTAAATGCTATAGGGCTGGGCGATATGACGTCAAATCAGTACCAGTTTAAGATTATTTCAAACTTTTGCCTCAATTACGATTAATGAGCGATAATCATAGTATCATACATCATCTCATTCCGGCCAATCACAATTTGCATCCTCACTTTTGTCTTCAATGTTTGTGTTTACACAAACCCTGGTCATAGGAGGGGCTAGCGCCCCTCAAAAAATATCAGAAGACTCATGGGTATCTCCTACACCCAACATGTCACAAACGAGGAAGATCAGCTAAGCCATCAGCCCACATGATGACCTTTATACCACTGTTAATAAAGCGTAAACTTGAGGTGGTATGGATACATCAGCAGATCCTCAGGTCTTGCAAAGACCATCCTGCAAGGCACTGTACAAGGTGGCAGGAGAAGAGGCAAAAGAAAAGATGCGAAGATAACATCGGAGAATGGATTCATTTGAAACTCAGTGAGGCAATGAGAGCTGCCGAGGACAGAGAGGGATGGAGAGAGCTGGTCAAGAGATCGTATGTGGTGCCCCAACGACCCTCCGGGGTTACGGGATAGGTGAGGTGAGAAAAATAGCAGATCTTCAAGCTCACAGAACGTTTTATGAAGTCGGTTATTGATTTTAAATCTTGGTTCGGATATATTTTCACTTCCTGCCCAACCCCCAGCCATCAATCAGGCTTTTAAACGCCTCACACAGATGCTTGGACAGGACACAGGAGAGGTCATATGACTTGTTGACAGCCGACTCCTCACACACCGACTTGCAAAGCAGAATATCTGAGGATTAGAGCCACTTTCAGCTAGAACACAGGAAATAACAGTGCTATGACTGGGACTGTGAAATACCATCCAGATTTTGCAAATGTTGCTTGTTATTGCAAGACTAGGAACAATATTCAAATGCAACCAGAGATAAAAAGACACAGACAACAGGGACACAAACACAAATAAAGAACGCTAATTACAGTACACCACAGTGACGAAGCTGTCACATTCAATGGCTGTGTTCAATCTTCAATCTTCTTGAAATACATATTTGTGCACAAGCTACAGAAGACAGTGAGCTTTGTTTGGCCTTGTTTTTGGGTTCTTTCAAGTACTGTTCAAGTCTTCAGGCACTCTTCAGAACAAACAAAAAAGAAAGAAAAAAATAATAATATAATAAAAACAAGCTAGTTCATCATTGAACAATAAAAAGCATGACTACATCACTGTTCAGTGTTCAATAGTTATTAGAATGCCATAGCCATCCTCTTTTTTTAGTATTTGGTCTTATTGACAGTCTCCTATTTGTGGAAGGTATACTATACACTATACAGCATGAGGGAGACTGGTTTGCATAGCCTGAATAGGAAGATTGCATGCACTCAATTGGAGTGGACTGTGATTTATGTTTCCACAAAGAAATACTATATTGACACATCGCCTTTTTATTAGACTTTTTTTGGATTGTGTTGTTACATGAATTTAATTAAAAGGCAGGAATCAAAGTCTTAACAAATGCTGTCTTTGCAAAAACCTGGTTGAATGTTTAATGTCTTTAAATTAAGATTATATTTGTAGTAGCTTGTCTTCCCCTGTGTTATCTGGCTCAAGTCAGGAAGGACTGCTTCATCCTATGTACCCTGTTTATCCAAGCATCCAAATGTAATTGAGCAGGATAACAGGCTGGCTAATACATGACGCAAACACAACTAGTAAACTGTAAATTAGTTCTCCGGTACAACGGGAACCTTTTGCCAATCCTACCAATTCATACCTTTCAAAAATATTCAAATGAGAACAGCAACACACGCAAAAAAAGAAAAAGTTCTATGGACAACGATGCATGCCCACCACATGGGCTGCCAGCCACTAGCAGACAGCACCTTCTCTCTCTATCTTCTCTCTCTCTCGCTCACTCACTCGCACGCACACACGCATGCATGCACGCACACACGTGCACACACACACACACACACACACACACACACACACACACACACACACACACATACATACACCTCCATGCCACGACCTGCATAGCATGCAGAAGATAAGGGAATGGCACACACGATAAACTGCTCTCTCGTATTTTCTATTTATTTAACCAAAAGTAATGAACAATGTTTTTCACCCATGCAGGGCTTCATCAGGTCAACTAAAAGGCTCTATACCCACAAAGTAGAAGAGGTGGTGACAAGGATGAAATATGAGGTCATGTCTCTTGATAAAAGGAAGCTTTCCCCAGCCAGGCTTCAGTGTGTCGCGCGTGTCAGACAGCAGCACAAAGTACCACGCCGGCTAATCTGACTAAGTAATGATTTTACGTCAAACTTCACCTCTGTTCAACCTCCTCTGCATATATGCATTCATTTACACACACTTGAGCGGGCATACACCTACACTGTATGATTAAGTCTATTGTGCACTGTCAGTTAAGGCTAGCTTAATGGAATCAGATCCTTCTTGCATAGCATACGTACACCATCTGTTGTGCACAGAACATTAAATAATGGATGACAAAATATGGCTGACTACACAGACCAGAAACTGAAAAGGTATCATCTGCTCTCCAAGCATTAGTGCAGCTTTTACCTATAAAATGTTGTGATCAAGCATCCCAGTAGATGAACAAATCACACCTGTGTGAAGTGAGGGGCGCTAATATATTAAAGTCTAACTCATGTTGATTAGGTGATGTAATGGTGATGTAAAACAAACGGTGCCAACACAAACATTAAACGCCATTAACAATAAAGAGACAATAAGACGTAATGAGGCACATTATGACGTACATTTTCCCTTCATTGTCAATGGCGTTTACAAAACAAACAATTAACTAAAGACAAACATTAAACCTGTGTATAGGAGGGGCTGGCACCCCTCAAAAAGCAGTTTAAGTAGTAAGTACAGATCAAGGGCAATGGACCAGAGCCAGCTCTGGGTATTGTGTGTGTGTGTGTGTGTGTGTGTGTGTGTGTGTGTGTGTGTGTGCGTGCGTGCGTGCGTGCGTGCGTGCGTGCGTGCGTGCGTGCGTGCGCATGTGTATGCAACAAATGAATGTGTGCACGTGAAAGTCCTTGGTTTTCCACTACCAACACAGAACGAGAAATGTTCAAACCAGAATTGAACAGAGCAATCTTTCATTGCAGGAAGTGCTCGTTGACATAGTGGTAGCATCTGGTAACTTCATTAGATTGCATCCACAGGCTGCAAAATGCCTTTTCAAAATGTTTCATTTCTCCTGGTTAAAAGGACCACAAAAAGAAAGCAACGTGACATGGTTCAACTTCATTTCATTGACACAAGTGAGCTTTTCTTCTGTCATAAAGTTAAAACTTCAGGGTGATTGACCAGTATTCAGCCACCCCCTCCCGTCCCCCCACACACTATGCAACATTTAAGTTCAATATCCCTGTTTGGAATGCATTTATCATTCACTGATTTGGTTGATTTTAGAACAGGGGGAACAAGACAGTTGTTGCTCTGGCAGACTCAACATGACACAATCAGGAGGTTATTGAGACTGATCGTGATTTGCCGTGCTATCATTCAGGCAAGACCAGTAACCAGGAGTCATTAGATCATACTGAATTATGTTATTCATCTACGATGTTTTTCTTCCAAATGAGTCCCGCAAATGGTAAACTCTGGTAGCTCAGTATAATTATTTAATACAGAAGGATGGTCTTCCTGCTTTCTTTGTCGCACCTCCAACGGTGCCATGGTGGACTATGCATGGCAGGGGCGTCCTCTTCCCTGAGCCAAGCCTAAGCCTGACCGCATACCAAATGTGACCGGTGGTGAGCCAAATTTGGCTTGCATGCCTTGCGATGTATATTGTGATACATTTTGTAATCGATCAATATATGGAAAACATTATCATAATCATATGTCTTGCCAGATATCCCACCCCTAGACAGAACAAAGTATCAGATTTCAGGCATCAACCCTGCACTATCAATGAATGAGGCTTAAAGCCTGAGGCAAGTGTCAGTTAAGATCTGATTAAAGGCGGGGCCTTCTCTAATGAGAGTGGACACGCCCTGGTCAGGTTTCAACCCAGGGAACTGGGAAGTCTGGGGGGGGGGTTACAGTGCTGAACCCACCAGAGCTGTATCGTACTGACTGTAATTATTTTATTTGTATACAATATCAAGAGATTGGCACAATAACATTCAAATAGATATTTTATAATTGTTAACTATTTGTGCAATTATTCAACATGACACAAAGCTTTAAAATGACAGTATGACACAACTTTACAGTATCTATCAGGTGTGAAATGCCACATTGTATAAAGCAGTACAAATGCACCCTCTAATAACCACTTAAACCCTGCATTATACAGTAGCAACAAATTGTGAAAATATCTATTTTCACTATTTTAAATAAATAATCGTTCATTAATCGTAATTGAGGCAAGAGTTTGAAATAAGTGTGATATGACTTGAAGTTATATTGCCCTGCCCTATGGTACATACAGCAGAATGCTTGTTGCAGTAGCCTGCTACATCTTATTAGGAGGACGACATGGTGAAACGATGTCTACTTTTATCTAACGTAGTAAACACAGTTCCATTTTCTTTCTGGCATGAAAAACCTATACTATCAGCATTAGAAAGGACAAGAGAATGTCTGTGTAATGTAAACACGGCTCTGTAACCTTCAGGCTGGTTGTGTAACTACTACTTTACAAGGGCCAGGGTGTGGATGTAATCAAACAAGCATTTTTCTTGACACAGTCGAATACGAAATGGCAAACAAAGGGCAGCCAGAGCGAGTGGTTGGGAGACATTCAGCCAGCGTCACTGGCTCTTGTTAGACAAGACAAGATCAATTGTGACACAAAACGAAATGTTCATTCCTATGAACTTATATCAAATCCGGTAGTTGATCATCGCCTCCTGTCTTAGATTCTATATCCCAGTAAGGAATAGCATGATAGACTAAATGTAAACTCATTACAAAGCATAAATGATCTACCATCACATTTAGTTTAAAATAAATAGTTTACCATCAGAGCCAGTGAATGATTGCCCAGTTGAACAGTGGAAAATAAACTGACCCTAGAGTCCCTAAATAGGATCATTTCCTGACCTGTTCTGAAGCTGAGATGTTCTAATCTAAATCACTGGTTCTCAATGCCGGGTCTGAGGACCACCAGGGGTACAAAATAACCTTTACGGGTCCATTTGGTTCCATTTAACACTGCAGGTTTTACAGTCTAAATTTGAGTCCCAGAATTATCTCATTACACTCAAGAGTTACAGACCCGTAAGGGACCGGGTCCATTTGGACCTGTGGTGGGCTAAGGACGAGACGTTGAGAAAGTGTTCAAAATGACACAGCATTATCTATCAGCTGTGAAATGCCACAATATTAAAGAATTGGGACCATGCCAATGTATGTATTAGAGGTTGGTATAAACCTTCATAGGCCCATGCACTCTAAAAAACTGAAAGTAAGCGTGGGTGACATTCAAAAGCCCTGCCCTTCTCAGTGCATCACACACATGACTAGGTCAAACTACAAAAGACTACAAAGCAAGGAAGTAGACGTTAAAGATTAATTCACTTCTGTTGTGTTTTTGCCAGTTGAAACCACCTGACTAATGAAAATGTAGAAGACCTAATGTAGAAGACCTATAGTCATACTGAGGACCTAGTTTTTTTCTCTATTATGCTAATGTTGCTAACATGTATTCCTTGGCAAAGACGTGCTTTTAGGTTTCATTTTCATTTCTGCATTTTATGTCAAACAATTGAATTGTTTTGCTGAATTTGGTTAATTGTTGGCTGTAGTCCTGCTGTAGTTTGGGGATATTTTCCTTCCTGCTTTAGCACCCTGCTGACAGGTGGCTACACAGCCCTTCTTCCCATATCTGCGCAGGTAAACAACACAGGTGTGTGAAACAGTGCAGGTTCACTGCAGCAGCATGTTACCATGCTGTTACACCGTCACCAGCAGGCCAGAGATTATAAACATTTTCCTTCCCACAAATGATACACAGACAAGAAGTTGCTTCTGTCTTCAAACCACATATGAATAATATTCAAGCCACTGTACATTTTCAATTAACAAATGAAAACCTATTCAAGGGTCCATGGGTAATAGAATAGAACAGTTGTGTGAATGAGTATAGTACATGTTGCATATACAGTATGATAGATACAGAGAGAGGAGAAGTGTATGTGACTGTGTGTGTGTGTGTGTGTGTGTGTGAGTGTGAGAGAGAGAGAGAGAGAGAGAGAGAGAGAGAGAGAGAGAGAGAGAGAGAGAGAGAGAGAGAGAGAGAGAGAGTGTGGTGTGTCATGTGAACCACTTTACATGGCAATGCATGCCTATTTTGGGCATGTCATAGGTGAACATTTCCAATTATTTTTCAAAATAGCTTGTAGATGGCTATGTTCGCTGTGGGACACTGTTGTACGACGAAGTACATAATTTAAGTGGTTTAGCTATATATATTCCATAGTAACTCTTCCAGCAGTTTGGGCTTTCAGGTTGCTCCTGAACAGACCTTTGACTTTTATTTATTTATTGCATTTTATCAAGAGGCACAAATATATTTTCAGATGTTGGTCTGTGGCCAAATACATATTAATTTGAGGGCCCTTGACATGAAAGTTTTGAGACCCACTGTCAGACACATGAGAAAGTTTGGCATGAGGACAGAGATAGGCCTACATATAGCATATTAAATTCACCAACTGGAAATATCATTACTAAACTACTTTAGTAAGCCACACTATGTTGTGGCTTCCCATATATGGGTTTAATAAGACTGAAATATGAATGGATAAAATAGCTACAGCACACCTGGACAACAGGACCATTGGGATGGAACAGCAATGACACACACACACACACACACACACACACACACACACACACACACACATGCACACACACACACACACACACACACACATCCATGCCATCATCATGGCATTGCCATGGCGGGCATAGCATGCCCCATGCCGGTGTCGCTGTAACTATCAACAAGCTCATGAAGCGTGGCCACGATTGTGACGCTTTGTGAGCTTGTAGATCGGCTATATTCGGCAATCGACACCGCCATACGAGGAACTACACACTGGGGTTATACAGCGAACAGAACACGTACCACTTCGACCACCTTTAGGATCCCAAAGTGTGACTTAATGTACTCCATGTCGCATCGGATTCCTCCCAGAACGTTCCGTGAATGGACGGGCTCCGTGGTGGGCTGGTAGGGGCTGCTGGCCCCGGAGATCATGGACGTGTTGGAGGCCTCGCCATCAAAGCCCTCCGCCTCCTCCGTGGTGGTCCTCATGATGGTGATGATGGTTTTTAGGGAGTGCACTTCAAACTTGACTCGAGTTGAGGTTAAATGGCTTTAATAACTTAACGTGAGAGCCAGCATACGGCGTAGGCTGTGTGCAGAAAGAAGCACACTTTGTTCCATAAAAAAAGAACCTCACAAGTGAGCGAGGAAAACAAACGAGTCGGTCCACTTTTGATAGCCCCCCATGCGATCGCGATATATAGAAAAAGACGTACGGTAGGAGGATGTTATGTTATTTTGAACATTGTTCACAGAGTAACAACCATCACTGCCGCGCGACCTGCCTCGCCGCTACGAGGTTACAACAATGTTACAACCTACTCGAAACAATGTTACCACTCTTCCCAAGGCGGGTCACTTGTTCGCGTTTCGGTGTCACTTCATGGGGACGATTCTGCCTCGTTCGGCACCAAAAAACAAACAAACCCCGTCTAGTATTGACCTCCACTCTCCTCGATGCAACAGACAAAAGCAACCCGTGTCTTTCCCAGAAGAAACAAGAGAAATACTTATTGTTTTCCAGACGGGAGGTATTGTAACTTCCAGGCTACAGTAAAGACGCAACGTTTTTACTTGATGCAAAGCGGTCTAGTCTCCGCCCCGAAACTGCACATTCCTGTGTATATGCACACGTTTTCCAAAAGTATTCACAAATAATAGCTTGCTGCAAATGAATATAGCCGGGGAAACGTAATACCGACATCTGCTGTTACTGTGCTATATTTTGTTTAACGACAGTTGTAATTTGTCCACTCCCACTACCAAACCATCCGTTTATCAGGACCGGTGTAATGTTCAGGACAGCCAGACAGCCGCCCTACAGGTTCCTATCAGGCGCAAGGAGGAGGAGGAGGCTGCTACAGGCATACAGTCAGTCAGCCAGGTCAGGTAGCCTAGCTGTATGCCTAACTGATTGAATAGTCAACTTGCACATTATGCATACTTCACTTGGCAGTTGCACATTGCACATATGCGCAAGGAAGGTATACTACCGTCCGATATGCATGCAAGTGATCAAAGTACATGTACGTGTAGTATATATATATATATATATATATATATATATATATATATATATATATATATATATATATATATATATATATATATATCAAAATCGATTAAAGAAATCTATGTCTTTCTTGATCCAAGACTGTGTATCCGATGTACAGGTGTGAATTTAACTCAGTGTTGAAAACACAACCTAAATGGAGCATTCGAGGCAGTTTGGTAACATCTCTCTCTGTCTTAGTTACAAATGGGTAGATTTTATTGTAGTGCACTGTAGTCTGTGGGGTAGGCTATACGTTACGTCTACGGTCTACAAGTATAGGTCAGGATGATAAACGGAACTAATAATAGTCGGACAAAGGCTAGGTGTTATACCCAGTGTTTTCCTTATCTCGTATTTAAATGCACGAGGATACGCTAATATGGATACAACAGGGCACAGATAATCTTGTGCGGCACAAAATAAAAATAACCCTTAATTATACCTTACTGCCCTCTTGTGGATTTTGAGGCCATGAAGAAACCCAAGAGGGTAATGGCAGTGGTTCTCGTTTTCATGTCAACTCGAAGGCTCCAGGGTCAGAAAAATAATATTTGATCCCAGACAACAATCAGAAAATAATTTTGTGCTGGGGACCCCCATACAAAATTTGTATTCAAATGTTCATATTTTCTTTTAGCAGATCTATAGGCCTACAAGTTCTCAACTAGATCTGCTATATTTTTCAAATATCTGGTTGTAGGATTAAGGTGGTTAAACCTATTTTGATGCTATATTCACTCATTTTGCTGGGGACCCCGTCAAGAACCCCTGGCGAGGATGCCGGTCCCCGGACCCCAATTTGAGAACAACCGAATTGTGGGAGCACGTCTCTGTCATTGACAATCAAATGTTTGTTCTTATTGTGAGAAATCTGTAGCCTATCATTCTCATAAATGTTGTGAGCTTTGCTGATCTTCACATCCACGTGTCTTGTTTTGCTTAAAAGAATAATACAATGCAAACACGTGTCTAGACATCATAGGATTCAGGGTATTCTTTAGACTTCAAAAACATAGAGCACACAAACTCAAAGCCAAGGTAACCAAAATCTGGGTTCTTTGTTTTATTGAAGCCAGGGCTGAGAAACATGTTCCTTATCTGTCTGCACAAGAAGCTATAGATTCCACAAGGCTGCTTACAGACTGCAGAACGGTATAAAGGTCATACAATCAAAACTTCAGAATGTATTCAGAACACAAAATTCAGCCAGCCACCTGGGTATACAATATCTTTATATCCTGAATAGAAAGGACTGGAAGCAAAAGCTTTAAATAGGCTATGTACTGTATACGTATAGTCTCAACAGGGCTGAAGGCAATTCACTAAAGATTAAAGTTGTAAAGAAGCAATCCTTTTCAACACAACAGAAGTGTGAATATAAATTGTACATATCCATTTGTTCAGTAGTCTCATTCAGTCTTGGGCACAAGGGCCAATCTTAAAGAGCAAGTGTTAATTTGAAACCAAGCAAAATGAGAACGTCATTCACTCAGCAGGGGGAACATTACTAAAAAAACGTTTAGTAAGTGAACTCATGTTTTACTTAAATTAGTATAGGTATCTATTACGAAAGTAATTTCTGGGCAAGGTTGTAAGCTACTCGTTACAAGAAATCGTGAAGCAAAACATTGAACACATGGGGATTTCTTAAATTGGGGGAAAGGACAGACCTGGAAAACACTGGGTATTTATTTGGTTTATCTGGGATATTTCCCAAATGGCCTCCCAAACAATCTCCATAGCAAAAGGTCTAGTGACAGTGATTCCAAGGGGGGGAAAAGAAAATAATTAAAGAAAATAGAATATAAAGTCAGTATATGGGTTACATCATTTAATTCTGGAAAAATAGCTGACCACCAGGGGCACCTTCAATTAATTAAGCAGCAAATGCAGATAAATAATGCAATTTTAATGTGTAGGTAAACTAAGAGCCATTAATTACATGTTCTAAAAAAGGCAAGGCAGGAGGAAATGTATGCATTATGTATCTTTAACTGTAATAACAAGAGAACCGATGCAAATGTCCAAAGGAAAGTGCTTATTTCAACATGTGGCTGTTCCAGTTTTGTGCTTCAGTTTTTGTAGCAACAGATCTCAGATGCATATACTGCCCAATCAAAATAAACAATAAGCACTTCATTGTGATCAAATGAAAATCCAGAGCAGTTCCATCAGTATCTTCTTGTGACAACAGATTAGTTCATGCAAAAGTAAAGTAGACTGCAAACCAATGTGGTCTTGTGGTTATTCCCTTACAGAGCAAATATAACAAAAATAAAGACATGCAACCCCTACTTGAGATGTCAGGCCCAATTTGTTCACAGATCAACATTCTGTAATCTGTATAAACCATGTCCAAATACAACTCCTTCCCTTAGACACCTGAAACATTGGATATGAGGTCTCAAGTACAGGCTGTGTGTGGGTGAGTTTATGAACAGGCCTCAAACTTGGAATGGCTTCTCCATGCAAAGACAAGGGAAAACAGTCACTTGCAAATCACACAGTTGATAACAAATTCTACAACAAAACTTATATTTAAAAAAAAAAGATAAAATTTGCATCTTTGGTGTTTCATGTTCCAATTTGCTCTACTGTAAGTGCTCTTCTGTCCTCACTTGGAATTTGTCGTCAGATAAATCCATAGGATTGTGTAGGGTAGATTTTAGTTTGATGTGATATGGCAGAGAATAAAATGTATACCACCATTATAACTGAAGTTAATAAGGACATGGTTGACTCATTGATGAGTAAACTTGACTAAAGGCAGGGTGCACAGTGAACTGAACTGTACATTGAAGGCGAAAGGTCAACATTTTAAATGGGCACTGAGGATGATCACACAACAAAAGATTGGACAAATAACTTTCCTACAGAGATTAATTTCTACAGTTACAACATGTAGAAAGTGGGAATGTTTTAATTGACATGCCAGGATAAGTGAATAATAGAAAAAAAGAACAGTACTGTCAAGCGTTAAAGCATAAGCTTAACAATTTGTTTAAACCGTAAAACTGATTTCCATATGGGTTGGCCACAAAAAGTGTTCATCTGGGGGACGCAAATGCTCTATAATTGTGGTTACTTCTAGATATCTTTACAGTTCACATAAAGAAAGGCATTCACTCTATTGCTCAATTGAACATTGTCATATAGGCCACAGAAATGTTCCTTTCTGGAAAAAGTACAAAGACCACAGGCTTGTTGTACAAAAAAAAAGAAGAGTAAAGTAAAACAAAATAAATTACTTGAATGACAAACACAAACTGTTGGTGCTACAGTGCATTTCCTCTTGAAGTAGACAAGCACCTCTACTATGACACAAACAGCAAACTGTGCCAGGCACTTGGGAGTTATAGTAGGAAAAGATGCTGCCCAACCCCCTCCCCAAACATATACACAAACACCTGTAGCCAAAAGAAGAGCTTCTGTTGCAAACCGTATGCCTGTCAAATCCCAGCCAGCCTTGAGTCAGAGACCATTTCTTAGTAATTTGGATACAATTGCATTTTGTACAAAAAAAATCTAACCAAAGCTTGAATAGCAAATTTTGCATTGTATATTTACAGAATCCTACAGGATGACTAAGGCCCACATTTAAGGGGCAGACAACATTGTATGCTATCAGCTATCTGGATTTGTCATATTAGTGTCATGACATGAGTATGGTATTTTAAGTTACGTGATGTTTCTTCGAACGAGTATGTGGTGCCGAGAAAAATAAAATAAAGTATTATTTTTGTATAAATACATCAGTATCATATTCAACATTTTTTAAAAGCATACTATGCTTGCAAGTATTTTCATTATCTTCCTTGTTGAATATATTTAGTTTAAATATCTTTCAAATCGCAACCAATTTCCTTCCATGAGATTAGCTGAACAAGAGGCCACAGGAGCAGTATGTTTCCACTCTTTAGGAACATGAGGGGTTGAGTATTTTACCCCAGTGATCGGGGGGTGGGGGGCCTGCAGCCAAGAGCATTTGGCTGGCTTCCAGGGAGTGTGTGCACATTACCTTAAACTGACAGCCCTCGCACAACATTTACAGTTGAAGACTGAAACCGAAGCAAATTCCTCAACACCCAAAATCTCATACACATCTCTTTTATCTCCTACCCCCCACCCCTCCCCCAATCATCAATCTCCCTGAAAAGGAAAAAGAAAACCACCCAAAATATCTGATAGCATCTGAAACTCATTTTGGCTAAGCCACTGTCTAGGCTGACACTGGGAGTTTGGTCAATTTTAAGTTGTTTTGTAGTTTTGTAAAGTTTGTCATGTAAATGTTGGTGTATTTTTCCAGAGTATTAATGCAGTGGGACGATGCAAGCTGTTTTTATTTTGTTTTGTTGCCTTCAAGCTTCGTTCTCCATTGGTGGTGTTGGTGGTACGTTGTTATCTGAAACCATGGAGTCCGGTTTGCGGGTCATCCTGTCCAGCTCAGCTTGAACATCAGTCGAACCCGGCTTCTGCCCTTGGGAAAGATAGGAGACAAAAAAGCCAGAAAGTAATCTCCTGTAGCTTCTGTGTGTGTATGTCCATGAATAAAAAAAAGAGCCAGCTAGCGGATGGATGGAGGATTGGGGTGGGGGGTGGGGGGGGGGGGGTATGGTCCCATGCTGGGCCACCAGCGGCACACTGCCATGGTTAACGCACATGCAAAACCAATCAGAGGACAAGGGGAATGTGTTTTCATGCATTATCCTTTCAACATGGTTTTACAGATATGGCGACTCTGCCCAAGGCTGGAACAAAAGAACGTCAGTGGAGTGCAGACAATGAGACAAGTTAATGCAGCGTTTCCCCTCATCCATTCACCGGGAGCCCCCCAGATGTTTCACATATTTTCTCCATACACAGTAAAACCCTCTGTGGTCATTTAACTAAGAGAGAGTGTACAAATGTTCTGCACATTTGTACATCCTCGGATGGAGCTACAAATGGATACATCAACAGAGGATTTTAATGAGTACCAGATATATTTTTGAACACCTGAGGTTTACCCGAGCAACAGTTTGATAAACATCAGGTTAATTAATCGGTTAGAATTGCGTGATGAGCAGAAGCCGGCAGTGAGATGGCACGTGCATTTGTTGGCAACTTGAAAAAAATTCTGCGTGGCATTTGGGACATGTCTCTGCAGTCACATGACATGAGCATGGAGGTTCTCGTGCATACAGGCCTTTCCCCAAGTTCATCCAGGTGTCATAAGAGGAAAATGCTTCCCTTTCTTCTTTTTTTACTTTTTCTTACTGTGGGGAGAAATCTCCAGACAACAGCATGGTCCAAGGCCCACCATAAAAACAAAAACAGGCTGTGTACATAATTCCTCTCTTCTTTTTCAATCAACTGTAAATTACACCCAGGTCCTGACATGGATCTAAAACAACAGGACAGGGATCACCAACGAGGGTAGCCTGACAGTCTTTCTTACGATTTTGACCATGTTGACGGATGGCCATGGACAAAATGGTAACCTGCAGGGAAGAGGGTGAGGATATAGCAAGGAAGTAATGTTAACAGTGTCTGGAGGGATCAGGATCTGTACCTGTTTTCTTGGCGGACCCTTGCACTCCAGTTCCCGTCCCAGGGCTCCCAGGAGCTCCGGTCTTTTTACTCAACAGGCTGTTGAAGAAGTTAGCCAGCACTCCCTCGTTGGCAGCTGCCCCTGGGGAAGAAACAGCATTTGTGTCCAAAATAAATGTCAAATATTAAACGTGACTACAGCCTGAATGAAAACTTGATCAACATGTTAACTATCTTCATATGGATTCTTTACAAAGAGGTTGTGGTTTCATCAATGCATATCATTTTAGAACAAATCAAGGCTACCTACCATAGACTGTAAAAAAAAATATGGACAAAGCGTTCTCCGGGTCTGATATGGACGTAAAATGAAGCCCGTCGGTCCTTGAATTGTAAATCGCCATGTTTCTAGATCCGTTTGGGCCCAGCTGAGCCATTGGCTGGCCCAGACAACGAGGCGGGAATTATGACATTAGAAATGAGACTTTAAACTAGTGACTGGAAGCAGAAAGTATTCATGACCATGTTTATTAAGGTAATACAGTCTAGGTGAAGTTGGGCCCAAATACATGGATCTCTATGGAGCTATGGGGTTTTTTGAGCCCAATGACAGCACCACAACAGGCCATTATATGAATTTTCAGGAAATCACAATTTCCTTAGTGGCTTCACAAAATATCTGTCTGACTGCCCCCCTGCTACCTACCTAGAGGTTTGCATAATTGAGCCACAGTGACCTCTGGTGGACATGCTTATGGTCAAAGTGACATAATGTACTAACCTACATATAGACAACCATAGTCACACAGCTCAGGTAATGAGGCATGAACTTAAATCTAACATCAAGTCCAAGTCTTAAAGCATATCTAAATGCTTATCCACTGGTGGTGCAGTGGCATGCTTAAACCATTTTACAATCTATATGGTGGGCCTTCCTTGAAACCTGATGCAAACATAGAAGATACACATCTGCAAAACAAAATGAAAGCAAATGGACAACAAAACACCTTGACCAATGAAATCTATTTCAAGAACACTAGTCTACAAGGGGAAACTGGCCTACATTGATTAGTGACAGACGAGGCTCATCCGGAACGCTATGGAGGAATCCATTGTTTAGAGAATCATTTTAATGGCTACGTCTTGGACGTTGCCATGGAGAAATGCTTATCCTGTTACAAGTTCTTTTTAGGTGGCATTCACAACAGAATGCTTTACTGCGATTAAAACTAATCCTGCTGCTTTGTTGTCGGAAAGTGCACTTTGTTTGGCAGCTGTGAAGGCTCATTAGAATTCTGGTGCGGATTAAACAATCGCATTCTAGTTCGCCAAGGACTTCGATTCACTGCAGGTGTGAATGCAATCCGCATCAAATAAAGGCAATGAAACGTGAGGAGTATGAGGAGTAAACACAGTTGGAGACGGAAAGGCCATATTTGACCCAGCACAAAGATGTCCCGTTACCGTGGATAGACGTGGTTGAATGAGACCGAAGCCCTCATTGAAATATGGTCAGACAAGCACATTAAATCAATTTCTTAAGGAAACACACAAACACTGCAGTGTACAAAATATTCTGTCTGTGCGTGAGCCGTGAACATGAAGCGCTGCCACTATGTGTGGGGATTTGAGTGGGGACTTTCTTCAACTTGTTTAAATATAAATAGCCTACCTCAAAATTAAACACATAGCTCAGCATGGCCTAAACTGTAGCCAACATGGCATATGCATATTCATTTTATATGATGTTCGGATCGTCTATGAGAGTATAGTCTAGTATACAGTGCATATTGTAAACGTCGGATAACTCAGAATCATTTTGCGCTCCCGTCTCCGGCCGCTGTGCCTCCGCAATGTGCCCAAAAGAACAGCATGCACAGTCCCCGTCTCTCTGACGACACACTGTATCCACGTTACCCTCACTTTACGTCCTAAATATTACTCCAAGTATAATTTTAACACCATAGATTTCACTGTGTAGTTTATGAATTGAACACATTGATACAGTTCCCTGCTGCGGTTGAACGCAGTGTGAACGCACACGCAGTGAATTAAAAATGCAAGAATGATGCAACTCCACCCCCCCCATTCGCATAGATAGAGTCTACCGAAGTAGAGGTGTGAATGCGACCTTACTCAGAGATAGTTGTGAATTCAACAATACAGAAGTAACAACCAGGGTAGAAGCTTTACTATAACACCTTCAATTATGACATTTTGACTCACAACTAGGACTGTCATAATCATAATTATTTCACATAATCATCAGAACTGTTTCCATTCATCTATATGAATTCATCTGTTGAAAAGTTGTGAGCCATATAAGTAAGTATAAAATGATTAAATAGCTGTTTTTTGGAAATTTCTTTGCATTTTGTTTACAAAGCATAAAAGGCAAACAAATTAATTTTGATTTATATGTTCCAGGGTTCAATGCAACAAACTTTTTTAATCGTTTCAGTGTTTAATGCAAATAAATAAATAAATAGCACAACAATTAACGTCCACTAAAATGTCACGACCGTAACAGCCCTACTCACACACCAGTTAAATCAAAATGCTTACCCTTCATGTTGGGGTCAGGCTTTTTGACTGCCGTCATTGGTGAGCTACCAGTCACATTAGGCTGACCTGCACGAGGGGAGGGTCTGGGTGAACTGGAGGCCGGCCGTCCTGGAGACTCCTGCAACACACACACACACACACACACACACACGGCTCAAAAACCGTGACGGAGTATGAGCGCAGTCGGGTAGAAACCTTGTACTGTATGTCCAAAACAATTACTTTTCCAGGAAATGGAAAAAATAACAGGTGTTTCAATGGATTCATTTAGTCACAACTCACAAGCTCTTTAATACCTTTCATTGTTTTTTTTGTTGGTCTTTTCTATTTTGGAGTTACCGTAGGTCATTACTGGTGAAGGTTTTAAAAAATAGCTGATCTACAAGATCTACAAGTGACGTGTTGTCAGCTTGTAAATTGTTTTAGTACAAGCTCCAATCTGTTGGCTATTCTTAATACTGTCATATGATATAGTATAAAATATGGCATTAATTTATGGAAGAAAAAAAAGAGAGAAATATATGGAGATACAAGGTTTCTGCCCAACACCAACAATATCAAATGCACAAACATTATGTAAAAATTATAGCATGTTCATAGCCAATCAAATAAATAAAGCCATCAAATACAAAGTAAGTCAGCATTCGTAAAGAAAAATAAAAGGTTGGATAAATAGGATGTGGAAGAAAACAAAAGGTGGTATAACATTTTCATGTCAAGGACCCCCAAATTGATATTCTTTTGGTAGCAGACTGAAAAGACGTTGTGCCAGGGACCCCCACAAGAGAAGATAACCATGAATCTACAAGCTCATAACTCGTCACATTGTGAAATATAGCCGAAAAGTACAATCAGTCAAAGGTCCCTTTTTTAGCTGGGCACCTCCTGGAACCCCCTCATGGACCCCAGGCCCAATTTTGAGGACCAATGTCATAGAAGACACTTACTGTTGCTCCTCTTGTTGGCGTGGCTGGTTGTTTCGCTAACAGAGACTATGGAGTGAGAAAGCGAAAAGAATAATGAATGGAGGCATGAATGCTAACACACGTTTCCAAGGAGCATTCATAGACAAATTGTATCTACAATTCAGCATAGATGTTGTACTGCTCTCCTGATATGCAAGACTACAGCTGTTAACGGTGCATTCACACTGGCAGCTACAAAAGATACAAAGCGACGTGGTATCTGTCGCCGAGTTGCCGTTTTATTTTTTTTCTTTAAGATTGTTTTTGGCTTTTGTGCCTTCATTGATATTTACAGTGAAGACAGACAGAAAAGAGAGAGAGAGAGAGAGAGAGAGAAGGGGAGAGACATGCAGCAAAGGTCGTCATGAACGGGACACGAACACGCAACACGCTGTCAGGCAAGAGTCTATATGTGGCATGCGCCTGGACCACTAGGCCAGCGGGCGCCCCATGTCACCAAGTCGCTGTTGATGTGTTGATCAACACGCTTGCTGACGACGTCAAGTATGCGTCAGGCAAGTGGGGAAAATATAAAGCATAGAATTGTGTGAAGAGAAAAGGTCAGTGGAAATGGTTAAAAAACACAAGTAAAAAAGCAATCACACAACGCTGGTGCCAACAGGACCCAGCAACGAAAGAACATTGGATGGCAATTACTGAGGAACTGTATGTCAAGGAAAAACTAACGTTCATACTACAAGAGGATAAGTTCTATAAAAACAAAATGGGAAAAGTGGGATCTCTTCTTTCAGCCTAGCGATAATGTATGAGGACTTCAATGAATGTATCCTGTAATATGAAAGATGTAGCCTTGATTTTGTTTCGTTTCCTTTTTTTGTCCATTGCTTTGTTTTTCTTTCTTTTTTGTATTGTCATTTTTGTTTTGTTGTCTTTGTCTTTTTATCAATAAAAATGAAGTGTAAAAAAGACTTGGTTCTTATGTAGCTTTGTAGCTGCAGGTGAAGCCAGCTCAACTTGGATTGTGGCTTTGTACATTTTGTAGCAGCTACAAACGTCAGGTCAGGTGTCTTCATGTCGCTGGCTTCCATTGAAAATGAATAGCCTGTAGCTGTCAGTATGAATGCAGCAAAATGGAATTCAAAATATGGTAGGCATCCTTGGTGACAAAAAAACAAGAAGTGATGAATGTAAACAATGACGTATACCTGTTGCTTCATCAGGAATACCTGCTCGTCTTCTGCATTTATCTCCTTGTCGTGCACCAACTGTAAAGAGGAATGCAAACAGGATGACATCAATTATCAATGCTACATACGTTATCAACAAGAATAATTAAAAATTTGCACTCCTACCTTTCGTACTGGAGGCTTCATAATGAAGTCTTCAAATGGATCCTCGGGTGAGACTGTTGTAAAGTTTTCGTGCAAAATCCCAATTTTCTTCTCGTTATCCCAGCCAGATGGACTAAATTTGGGAAGAAAATAAGAAATACCGCTACTTCAATTAGGTGATTGTGTTTCCAAAAAGAAACTGCGATTCAGCAACTGAATACAGTACATACTAGTAAAGTCATTAAGTGGCCACAACACATGTGAAGCGGTGAACCATGATTGTCGTCCCTTGGCTTCTCTTTAACCATCTTGACGTCATGTCTTGTCTTGTCAGACAAGACAGGCAAAATAGGAAGACAATTAAAAAATGAGTCAAGAAGCACAGAGCTGGTAAAGATTTCACTTACATGAACACTGCATCCTTCTCCACCACTAAGGCAGGTGAGGTGAACTGAAAGTCATACACTTTATGAGCTATGTATTTGTAAAGAAGACCTAAATTCTTCTCCTCTTTGACCGAGGTGTAGATCAGACCAGCTCCATCTGGTAGGTGGCGTTAAGCTGAAGAACAGTCACTGGGAGGCACAGAGGATATGTTTCAACTTTTACTGGGCAGATACAAGTAACCATTTAGCACACTAGGGTATTGTATGCACAGATGCATCACCTTTATACGATGGTCTCTACAAAAAAAAAAGATTACGGTTGCTTTTCCACTGCATTGTCCGGCTTATAATGTGGTACCATCTTTGTCTATGAGACAAAGATGTTTGGGAGTAAAAGGTATGCAGGAGGAAACATTTGCCTAATGGTAGAACTTTCTTTTTTGGCATTCAAATATGTCGTTTAGAGCTGGCAGAAGGCACAATCAACTGCTATTAGGGGTGGCAATCAAAGGGTTTTTAATGTGCACAGCAAATTGTATGGCAAATTGGCAATACTAGGAGATGTGAACTTGCCTTCCTTAGAGCCCTGCCACTAGAGGGGAAAAAGGCCAACCTGAAGTTAGACTCCATTGACATTAATTCAACAAGGAATCAGTTACACAGTAGTCAATCAGATTGTGGCAAGATATTTATAGAAATATCAAGGCATTCGATTGGAAGACAGAAGCATTGTGTTTTTTAGTTAAAAATGGTTACTTTGACTGATACAAGGCAGACGTTATGGTCACACAAGAAGAAAGGATACACTTTAAGCAGAATCGCCTGACGTGAGACTGGATGAAGTCAAAGTGCTCCTCTCTGTAGTCATGCTCCTTCTCCAATACACTGACTGCGTCACACTGAAGAGAAGAGACAAGGGGTATACATACAGCCATTACAGATGAGACTCACTTATACAGGGTATGTTCTCCTGAGGGTCTGGACAGGAGAAGAACATTGCTCTGCTTACCCTCCTCAGGCCTAATTCGTGCTTTGTCATACAACCACATCACTGGACAAAAATGTACTGATTATCGATAAGCAACACTTACAGTTGTCCGACAAAGCATACATTAGGTTTCACACTCTTTGCAGAGTAAGAATGTGGTCATATGGGCAAAGAGTGTGAAACCTAATGTATGCTTTGTCGGACAACTGTAAGTGTTGCTTATCGAAACCACATTCTTACTCTGCAACCCCCCCCCCCACACACACACACACACACACACACACACACTTTAAATCTGGTCCAACTCGTATTCTTTCTCATCCTATCAACCTCCTTTTTGCAACATCATTTTGCGTTTTAGGATAACAGGTACTGTCAGGCAGCACTCAAATTCAGCAGGCCAGCAGTTGGGCCCAACCTTGCATTCTCGACACACCTCTCCATGGTGACCACAAGGGGGAGGCGACTGACAACATCCATGTCAGCCGAGCATGACTCAGGGCGGGCCAGGCAGCCACTTCCTCAAATTAAACATGCCCGTGTCCCGACAGCAGGGCCTGGTTAAATATGCAGGAGACGGTCATCAAATATAAATAGTCCTGCTACACTCTTCTCTATAGATCTGATCAAAAGTTTCCAAAACACTTGGAATTAACATAAAGAGATGCGCCACATCACTCACTGAATATTATGGAATTGGGTCTATTGTCACAGCCTGCTAATCTTATCTATATTGTCATTATGTCATCTGTGGCATGTGCCCAGTATAGCAACAACACCACTCATGATACATTTTGTTTTAAACATCTTTATAGGCTTTGATCTTCTCCATAGACCTTTAAGCCTCAGTTCTAGAGCACAACATCCATCCATTAGGCAGCCCATACAGTACATAAATTAACTGAATCAGTGCCTCCTTTTTTCTGAGGTGAACATTGTATTTCTAGCCCCAGGTAAGGTACTTTCATCCATGAACCAAAATGTATACAATTAAAAATTATACTTAGGTTTGTTACTTTGTTTAAAGGTTATAGTCAAAGACAGTAAAGTGTTTAAATTCATCAACCTACTGTACAATGGAAAATAAAGGAACTAGCGCCTACAGAGAACTGCTATATTCTAGTACTGCACGATTCATCAAAATAAGATCGCATATGACAACGTTCCGATTCAACACAATATTTTCCAACATAACTTGTAACTCTTTTGAACTCAAATAACCCGACTCATAATTGTATTTGTTTTGTTTTATTTTATTTTTTGTTATTTATATTGTTTTTGTTATCTGTGCTTAAATTATTATTTTTGTTTCCTACTGTTCATATTATATGTCAAATATACATGGTTGTTTTTTGTATGTCTGTACTCAATTGTTATTTTTTATATTGTTTAATGATGACGATAACTGTGGGGGGAGGGATGGGGTGAGGGAGAAAAAAAAGATATGGTATGTTCAAACTGTACTACACTGTTGAAAACTACCACCAATAAACATATATTAAAAAAAAGAAAAAAGATCGCAATCTAGATTTCATACACCTACGATCTCATTTCAACATTTGTGCAGTACTAGTCACAGGAGTTGGCTCCTGCAGCAGAACTTGGTCGTAGTAGCAAATATTAAAACGAGAATATTTGCGAATATTTTAGTCTGTAGTTCAGCAACTACAGACTTAAAGACAAACATTTTCATGGACAAAATGAGAATCGTGATCTCAATTCTTGTGGAAGAGAATCGAGATTCACATTTGAGCAAGAATCGTGCAGCACTACTAGACCTGTATAAACGAGTCCCACCACAAGAGAAAAATTTAATCCACTGAGAGAATATTGAAGACGGGAGAGAGAGAGAGAGAGAGAGAGAGAGAGAGAGAGAGAGAGAGAGAGAGAGGAAGAGCAAGCAACAAACAAAAGGGAAAAAGCACACAAACTGAACATTTCCTTGGTCACATCATCTACCATGTGAAACTGTGCTCATGGCTACATTGTGTTCCTCGACACTGGCCATTACCCAGAAGGCTTACTGGGGAGTATAATGCTGGCCTTTCATCAGAAAGAGGACACTGCGTCGCAGGCAGAAGCAACGCATCAAACTGTGGACAACATAACATCAGGGCTGACCTGGAAAAGCCACCAAGACTTGCACATTTCGGTCTTTAATGTCTCACGTTCACCCTGCCCAGGGTGAACGTACTCTATTACTTCCATAATTGGTTTTGATAAACTGTGCAATTTGTTTCCTTCTTGATCTAAATCAGATACCCACAACTTGCGTATCGGTCAACACAGAGAACCGATTCCATACCAATGCATAGCAAACAAATCTAGGAATAAATAAACAGTTAAAGTGCAACCGCAATTAGTAAAATAATAATGTAAATAGTACTTTCAGAGTATAAAACAGTAGTGCAACGTCAACTGAAGCATTGGAAATAATTTACTCTAAATGAAACGGTACCGGATTGGCATGCACTGGCATACTTGCCGATACCAGCATTTTAGTCAGTTATCGGCAGCTGATAAGGGTATCGGGAACATCTCTAGTCCTTAAGCAATGAGGTTAAATTACCTTTGTGCAAACTATTAGCACTGGAATGCCCAGGTTGTGTGTGAGTGTGTTTTCTCCCAGAGGCAGAACAACGTCGTCGTCCTCTCCTGCCGTCCCTCTTCTCTGTGGGGAGGTCGAGGATGCATCCTCTGGTTCTGCGTACTCCTGGAACGCCTTACACACTGGTGAACGAGCAGAGGAAGAGAAAGGCATCAACGCATCAGTTAGAGCTGTGTTGTCACACTATCATGACATTTTACTTGACAATCAATTGTCGTAAAAAACAAATAATTGAGATGAACGGTGTAATTGTGTTTTTGGCATGGGACCCTGGAACATGTGAATAAAGACATTCACAATTTCAACAAAACAACCAAGATTGCACAGGTAAATAATTTCAATATACACAGACATGACTGACAACGACCAGTACCAACCCAGGACAGGCCATAAAATAAATATTTTTCAGTGTTGCCGATTTCAGTTGACCCTAGACTAGTAGGCTTTAGGTCTGCATTAATTACTTAAGCATTTTGTCCACATCATTGTTATTACAGAAATGGATTTGGCAAAAGTTTAAGTATAGTACTGATAATGTCAGTTGTGATAAAACTCTTATTTACGGTATTGTGATTTGTTATTATGCAATAACATTATTACAACATGTAATGTGGAATCTTTAAGCACCGTGAAGGACATTTTCCAATTTGTGTTCTAAAGCACTTTTTCCAATATACATACCCATTACCTTTACCCATATTTCAGTGACTTTTTTCAATATACATACCTTTACCCATATTTCAGTGATTTCTCACCAATATGAAAATTAATAAAGTGTAATCACGTTCACGCTTCTTTACAAGTACTTCTGCAGAACAGCAAAAATAAAATAAATTATAATATATGTTCCCATTGTTCTATCCCAGCTTTGTGAAGGATGCAACTCGTCAGTTGCCGTGTTTTGGGATGCAGGAAGCTATGGCCTACTTCCTCAGTCAGGAATGACGTTATGGGTGACCTACAAGTTAGAATGACTTCCTGATATCCCCCTTGCACCACCAAGTATGTGCGAGACAAAATGTTTATGTCTCCGCCATGGGATTTAACATACCGGCCCAGGGAGTGGACAAATGTAAGCAATTAGATCACAATTCCCTCTCTGATTCAGGGTGAATCCTCCTGATTAAGCAAATCTAATGCTGCTGAACATACGGTGGACCGTGCAAAGAAGTGCAATACACAAATATACATTTAGAATCTTTCGCATATTTTTAGGGTGTTTTTTTGTTTTAACTCATGTGAACGGATTGCAGTGAGGTCACACAGGCGTCTGTGTCTAGGTGTTGCCATAGCTATGTTGTCAGTGTCAAGTCAACCATGGCATATCCAGTGATTTATAGTTCTGCAAAGGCTTTAAACTAGTATTAGCCGTATCACTGCCAAAAACCTAGATAGCAGTCTTTTGCAATTATACTATGTCATGTTTATATTCACTCACATCCGCTAGTGGTACTGAGGAGTATGGCAGTGAAGAGAAGGTGTGCACTAGAAGAGGTACTGCTGGACAAAGATCGAGTTTGTTTAGCATTGTTGAGAAGGAGGCGGTTACATCGAAAAAAGCATCAGAATAGATTTTATAATAATCTTCAAACACAGGACTCTTTGCATATGTTAATATCTATATAATTATTAGTAACTCACTCAGTCATAACACTGGCACCTTGTTGGTGCTGGCTGCCCTAAAATTCTATATAGCTGGCCTCTCGATAGATTTATATACCGGTAATTGAAAGTGTAATGAATGGCCCACAAATAGTGCCCCTCCACATTGACTTCCTTCCTAACCTAATTAGAAGCATGATTTCAGAACAATTACACATTTTAATATGCTAAAATAATATATCGTTTGTGTTTAGTTTTTTGCCTTTACTTGAACTAAAGTACACCTTGCCTGTTTTGCATAAACGTACTATGTTCTTGAATCTTTAGGGTTTACTGGGACCTCTAGGAATGTTGTGTGAACATTTTGCTAGACCACAGCAAGCCTCTATAACTGGGGATTTGTTTTTCTTCTTTCAGGCCACATACTACAGATTACACTGTTGAGAAGTCAAAGCCTATAATGTACTTTTCTTACATAACACAGCCAGAGATACATTTTTAAAGACAGACATATTCCAGTTAATACATAATGAAGTCCCATTATTGAAAAACAAGAAAATATTTTAGGCTACTAAACACGTAATTAGTGGTCTTAGTTAAGACGTTATAAGGTAAGCATAAAGCCAGTTAGTTCTGCAAGTAGTAGGACTTATTTTTATTTTACAACATAGCTCCATCAGCTCAGTACATCTGATAGTAGTCTGAGCAAAGCAAAGCAACAGTGCAAATATATCGTGCTTGTTCTACAATGTGAATGGACTGTTTAAGCATTGTAGCAGTAGATTTGAGTTTCAGCATGGGGGAAAGCTATTCATTTTATTCTGACTAATATCAAGTTATTAGTTAATTTACATTTAAGCTTTATGAATGACCAACCATGACTAATGTTTACCATAGAGACATACAATATGCCTGACTTGACATAGCAACTTTTTTCATTGATTTGAAAGAAATGGACTTCAAGTCTAAAGAAGTCTAAACAAACCAGAAAAAAAGCCAACACTTATTTTCCACATACAAGGGCCACCAACAGAATTCCTTTTTGTCACAAATTGGTAAATCAACAATCTCATCATGTGATTTATGTAAAGTGTGATCCAGCAAATGGTTGATCCAGTATTCTGACTTGAGACAGCCTGCTCCAGTTACAGGTCTGGAGTCAGAACAACATCCAGCCCACTGAATGAATTCAGGGCTTACGTCCCTTCCTTTCCCTGACGCTACTGTCAAGAGGGGAGGGAACCATGATGCAAGAGGCCTGCAAGACTGACTGAACAAAAGCAATGCGCGCACACACACACACACACACACACACACACTGACCACACACCTCTTAGACTCTGACCATGGGCAACAAATACACTCTCTGGATTGGTATCACCAATCTGCTATGTGCATTGTGCAGTGCCAGTGATGACATCATATCTGACATGCTGTAAATGTCCTATCTGGATGACATGCTCTTGCAAAAGCCTGACCATGGGTGGAGTCAAGTAAGCTTGTCTCCAGTTGTAAGGAGAGAGAGACTACAAATATAAACGTACCTTCCAAGCTTAATAAGCTCAAATTTGTTTCACTTTTGACACGTACAGACGTACTTCCCTTTACTCTTTTGCACATCGCTCAGAGCCCATGTGAACAGTTCCATTTATACACTCAAGAGTTACATTCATAAACACATAATTTTACAGTGTAAAATCCATAGACTATACAATATGGACATTTACCAACAACAAACTCCGATATTTCCACTACCACGGAAATACACATTACCACTCTGTGATCTATCTGCCATAACAAAACATGGAAGTGTTACATAAGCAGAAAAGTCACAGCAAGTAACCTTTGGAGAAAGACAAGCCTGAGAAGCGAGAGAGAGAGAGAGAAAAAAAACCCTGCAGGCTAAACCAACTTGTTTCAAGAAAAATAATATTTCTGGGTACAAAGGAACAGTTCAAGACAGATATGGTCATGTCTAAAAATTAAAAGAATCACAGCATCTGAATGTATCACAAGTATTGAGCTCTAGAAATAGCCTCTAGTCAAAAAACACAGCTGAGCATCATGGGCCTCGCTAACGATGACCTAGAAGTCCATGACCATGTGAAATGTTATACTGTATGCTTGCTTGCCTGTGCTATGCAGTGACTAAGCTTTCCTTCCTTTTGTATGAGGAGGAAGGCAGTGTTGGGAGTGGGACTCCATTTATTATGTATACTAGTCCATACCCATTTGGTGATATGACGATATCTTTTTATTTTTTGCTGAATGTGGCAAATTTGTTTGAGTGCGAGTAGATTTCACCCAAGTGAAGGAGGATCCAGGTTCTGTCCTTTATCGTCTTTCCTCTGTCAGTAAAACCTAGATACATTAAACTACTTTCAGCACCATAGATGGTAATTTTTCTGATGGTAATTACAGCGCCATTCATGGTCAGTTTGCCGTCCAATCACAGCACCAATTTCCGGCCTCATTACTAAAATGATGATTAGTTATTATAAGACACACAGCCACCCATCACCACCACTGTCCACCAGGTCACGACACCAACTATCCTAGCCACTCACTGAGACCAGCTAGAAACAAGTTACCTGTTGATTTAAACAAAACCTGCTTTATAAGCAAAACGTCAAGTGAGAGTTGGTCTGTTTCCCCTTAAATTTCCCATTTTTGACTCCCATATCCATTGATTGAATATAATTTAGTACACAGCTGCACAGTGATTCAGATGCCCATAAATTAAGTCACTCATTTACTTACTTTTCTGTTCCATTTCTCTCATCTGTTCAGGAGGGATCCTGAGCTTGTCCACGTGATCACGTAGCACGCTAGCCCATTTCTGTAGTGACTCCATAATGGTCCATGGTCGCGACATATCCACAACAAACACGGCCAGGCAGTCACCGAGTGACTCAGCCGATACGGCAAATTTAAGCAGGCCTTTATAGTACAGGTCTCCATCCAGGATCCATACATTACAGCGGGTAAGGTCTGCAAAGAAGTAGTCACAAATAGGGCTGTCACAATCATGAAATATTAGTTGATGATTAAGTTAAAAGTTAACTTTTCTGCTAAATTGCAAAAACAGGCATACATTTAAATATACAAATAAATGTCTGACAGTGACTGGTACCTATAATGAAAATAGGCTTGAACAGGCCATGCATTTAATAATTTGTTCATGCCTTCAAATACTTAGCTGAAATAGACAATCTACAAGCTCACAGTGCTTTGTGTAGATCAAAAACAATTCAGAATATTTCAAATAATTGCAATTAGGGCATTTATGTAATAATTTTGACAGACAGGCCTAGTCACACTCAAGAAAGAAAGCAAATTATAGTCATTTACTAAAAGAGAAAAGCAGCCAAACTCACCATCTATGTCCTCATCGTGGACATTCAGGTAGAGGTACTCCAACCCTCTCCCTTTCTTGTTGTGTTCCGTTCCTTGAAGCTTTGCCATGAGCGTGGTCTTTCCTGATCCATCCTCACCTGGGACAGTTGGACGGTCCTGTCAGTTTTCTTCCATGCACTCATAATGCACACACACTGTTCTTAACAATATTATATTAATAAGCAAAAATAATTACAAGTAACGAAACAATTGTCAAATGTAATCATTATTCATTACCTATTAAATGTAACATCTTAATATATGTTATGGTAGGACTAGCTAGCTATGGTAGGACTGTTATCTTAATGTAGTGTAGACTGAGACTCTACACTACATTATGTATGTAGTATGTAGCAACTGATTTTATACCCACCAAACACGAGTATATTTTTTCCAGATGGCAACTTTGAACTTGAACGTGTTGAGACCTCACTCAGTATTGATGACCTGCAATTAATCCCCAAATCAGTATTTAAAATGGGAAAAAAGACACACATGAGTGACAACACACAACAAAGTCGCCAACACGGTGACTCAGTGAGCAGTTCTCACACTATTCTTGGGCGTTAGCACGACAATCAGGTGCTCTGACTATTGATAGCATCCATTCTCCCTATTCATTCCTCATTGAGACCAATTGTATTTCACAGAATCATGGACGCCACATCTTTATTCTTTACCCCAGAGTTAAAAGATAATATCTTAAATCTGAGACTGTGATATGAGTCCCAGACAGTTATATATGGTCCCAGGCAACAGTAAAAAAAGAAAGCAGGAAATACAGCCAAGAAAACACAGCAATGGACTAAATATAAATGAACGGACGCTTTGCGTGCGCTATTAAAACGAAATAGCTTTAATATATATATATATATATATATATATATATATTAAATGGAGAGAGAATGTGCAACACCCCTGGTGCCCAAGCGCTGATAACAATCATTGCATTTGACAACCAAGTATAAATAATAGGTTCTGTCATTAGCTACAGTAGCAGTTGACGTCGCCGCCGGCTGCTTTCGGTGATGTTGGCTAGCTTGGTGCCAGACCAGTAGACACAGTTAGCTATGCAATATAACGGTAATAACTACTGTCCAGCAGCTCGGACAGATTATTAAAATGTAAAGATATGGCGTCTGGTGATCTTACGATTGATCACCATCCCACTAGTTAAATGTCAATAAGGTTACACACAACAGCTGATGTTATGGGGAACTCGCTAGTGGTTAGCGTTAGCCTGGCATGTAGTCACAAACGGATGGGTCGGGTTGGCTAATGTTAGCGGACATGCTAAAGGCTACTGCTTCGCCGGGTTTGTGCTGGAAAGCAGCGGGTAGTAGTAGTAGCGATAAAGCACAGTGATAAAGTGAGGCTTTTCGTTGTGGCTTGTTGGAAGAAGGCACGGAGGCTGTAAGAAAATTATTCCAACTTACCAAAGGCTTTGTCCTTCCTCGTCTTCGTTGTTATTGTCGCCTGAGCCGGCTGCGCCCAGGAGCTGTTTCTCCAGAACGGGAGCCATCTTCTCTCTTTCTCTCTCTCTCTCTAGCAACCACAAAGACAAGGCCCTACTAGGGCGCCCCTATGGACCTCCTCCCTTCCTTTCCTGCGGGATCACGTCAGACTCAGTAGAGGTTCTCAAACCTTTCTGTCAAAGAAAGCACCCTGAAAATATTGTGTACCAAGAAGGTCCCCCTTAAGAGAAGATTTAGTTAAATATAAATTATGCAAAAATGACCTTTGAATAGACATAGTATAAAATACTAAGTGTAAGTGGTTACATTTGGCTGGGGGACTCTAATAAAGTTGTGTCAGCAGCTGAGCAGCATCACAAATGACAACACGAGTGAGTGAGCAATGACTCGAGAGCATGACAAGATAGTGAAGCGAGGGACTTTTTAGTGAGGTGTTCTGCTAGACTGCCAGCCAAATGTAACCACTTAAACCTAACCTAATATTTATGACAAAACACGAAAACACAAAAGTTTGGGAAGGGGCCCATGGGGTCCTTGAGTTGAGGGTGTTCTAATGTTTCTTTTGTGTGGCTTTTGCCTTTATTTTATATTTTTTATGGAAGGACAGACAGTAGGCTGACAGGAAATGGGGAGAGAGATGGGGCCGGGGGGATGAAATGCAGTAAAGGCTGTCGGGATTGGGAGTCGAACCCACGGTACACTGCCAGACTGGATTGCCAGCCAAGGTGCCTGGACCACTGAGCCACGGCCCAGGCCAGTTGAGAGTGTTCTAGCCTTAGAGTAGGTTCTAGCCCATGGTCCAGTGCGTTAGAGAGTTCACACTCATGGAACTGGGGGCCCTATAGCGGCTATATGGGGTCCCCTGGCCCCACTTTTACATCCTGCAATATCACGCACATGGCATATTTTGTGTCTCCAATCTCACATTTAGAACCTGCCACGGGTGAGCCAGAAAATAGCAGCCATCAGAATGAGACTAGCAGGACAGTGAGGACACTGCCAAAGACACCAAGAGCTGCCATCCAGCAAAGTACAACAATGGGTAAGTAGGCCTACTGAGTAGTATGTATTGCTTCTAATGAAAGACTATGTACACTACAGTAGTGACAATGAACCTACTGTAGATCATTGTTGTTTTTTTAGGACTACATACTACATAGGCCAAAATATCTTGTCTTGGCCAACAATCTTGGTGTTGTTTATACATTTGAATGCCAACATTATAATTCCATCATAATCTGTATTTAACATTGACCATGTCAGATGATAGGCCTATATAAAAAAAACAATAAACCATGAGATCCAGTACCGAGGGGCCCCTGGAGTGCCTGAGGCTTCGAGGCCAATGTACTTACCGTAAATGTATACAGGTCAAATACACCAGAGGGCCAATACAGTAGCGTCCTACCGGTATATAGCTGTCTGACTAAGAACTGAAAAGTATATTTTATATATAGTGTCACTGTTGCGCAGCCTAACACACACACACACACACACACACACACACACACACACACACACACACACACACACACAGGGAGGAGGGCTTGTACAGAACAGTACGTACAGCACAAGTACAGTACAGCACCACTCACTTCAGACGGGTCTGATCTTTACATGCAAATACATATCATGTAAATACAAATACTGTATGAATGATTGGTAATGATTGATATATATATATACTTTGTCGTATGACAAATAACTAATAATAGCTGATCATCGTGTTAGTAACACCAACACAATTATTATTGTCTCCGCCTGGGCGAAGGCGTGGCTGAGACTATGTATTCACCCTGTCTGTGCCCTGTTTGTGTGTTCGTCCGTCCATCCGTTCATCCGTCCGTCCGACTGTGGGCAGCAGGACGATTTTCGCTAAACATCATTACTTCTACAGATTATGTCCAAACATCACGCAAATCTGCCAGATAGCCCCTCCTATATTCAGCTATTAGTCCGTCCTACACAAACATTAAATTCCCATTGACAATGAATGGAGAATTTACGTCATATGTGGACGAGCAAATCGGTATTTTTGTCCTACACAAACAATAAATTCCCATTGTCATGATGACGTATGATGATAAGACCGCCCCTCACTTCACACGGGTGTGAGTTTTCATATTCCATCCTCATATTTGGCTAAGACTGACTTCCAAAGTGTTCAGGAGGTGAATGTAGTGTCAGATTGCAGTGAAACTTTGCATGCGCATTCCCCCTAGGCCAAGTATAAAATGCCACCCTACATTTTTCAAATCGGCCTCATGGTGGCACAGTGGCACTATAACAGGCTGATTCAGGTTTTATCTATAACTGGACCGATCGGTGTGAAACTTTGCATACACACTCCCTAGAGGCCAAGGAAAAACTGATACCCTGCATCAGCCTCAGCACCACCAGGAGGCCAAGTTTCGCAAAATATTATTTTTTAAATATACTGTATCCTACAGATTTTGTCCAAACATCACGCAAATCGGTACACATATCTATAGTCATGTGATCAAGACGGATCTGCATTCCATTTTTCATATCCCATCCTGATTGGCTAAGATTAGTCCATGACCATTTCCTTGGTCTTACTGGCGTTGAGCCGCAGGTAGTTCACCTCACTCCACCTCACAAAGTCCCTTACTATCTCGTCATATCATGCTCACTTGTGTTGTCATTTGTGATGCTGCTGACGATGAAAACTTGTGGAGGTAGGGGTCCAGGTGGCATCACTCTGAATTGTAGTGGAAGTCATAGATATAGGCAGTGAACAGGAAAGGTGACAGCAGTCCCCTCGGGAGTACCCGTGTTGCACTGCACACCAGCCCACAAGCGCCTTACGTGCTGTGGTCTGTCTGTGAGGTATATAAGCACAACAGCTGTGTGTGTGTGTGTGTGTGTGTGTGTGTGTGTGTGTGTGTGTGTGTGTGTGTGTGTGTGTGTGTGTGTGTGTGTGTGTGTGTGTGTGTGTGTGTGTGTGTGTGTGTGTGTGTGTTATATTTTTGTATCCTTTAGTCTGACTAATGTTTGTTTTGTCACCGTTTGTTTTACATAACCATTACATCACCTAATCATGAGTTAGACTTTAATATATTAGCGCCCCTCACTTCACACAGTTGTGATTTTTTACTAGTATATAGGCCAAAATGAATCATGCACAAGCATCGTTTGGGGCTGAATCACATATTGTTTGCTCCCTTCGCCCCAAAACAGTTGTCAGTTAAGCACAACCACCTCCCTTTTGGTGTAGGTTGGTCCTACACTGGTTTGACACTACTGGTGGCCTGCATGCATTATCCATATTGTGCCCTATTCTCCAGGTGTTGGTTGTGATTGTTATGGGCTTAAAACATTTACATTATGTCTTTAGGGATTTCCCCCGGGCATTCCAATATGGCTGTGGGTCCTCCACGTTTGTGAAGTAGATTGGTTGGCTTTAGTGGTTTTACCACTGGGACCACATGCCAGAGCTCTTGGATCATGTGAAACTTGACCTCACCACTCCTTTTTATCACAGCAGAGTTCCCCTGCCAGCAGGGGAAACAAAACAACTTGAGAACATATATTTTCTTATTCGCCAACCCTTAACAGAAACTAGATCCGCCTGCTCAATGAACCATGGCTTCAAGTGCAGGCCTGTAGTAGACATTGAAGTGCATGTCTGAAATTCAACGAATCAAATTCTAAAATATCATGGTGGAGTTGTTTTTCTTGACATGTAATGCATGTTTCTTTGGTAGTATATGCAGTCTATGCACACCTCTATTCCAAAGGTTCAAGTTAACATTTCATATTCTCAAATGCACAAGACAATATACTTTTAATCTCTAGCAGTCCAAAGCATTTACAGATTTGTTATATAAAATATAGAATTAATTGTAAAACTTGATCTACTGATGTTTGTTCTGTGGTTATGATCTAGATCTGTACTACACCCTGCTGGCTGTAAGGTCTAACAGAAGAGGGCGCTGTCCCATCAGTAATGATGATACTGCTTTCTTATAGTCTTGTTTCTCCCAAGACAGCACAGCTTGATTGTGCCGATATGTTTAAAGATTTACCCCTGGTTAGAACAACTAAAACGTTATAAGTTGGTTGGTTGAAGAGTATAGGAAGTTCATAAGGTAAAGTGTGGAAAAAACAACTGCTGAAGTAGGCTAGAACAGTATAAAAACAGAACTGTCTCATCATTTAAAGTGTCACGTTTCTACATTTTAGGAAGCAAATTTGCTTCCTAAAATGTAGAAACGTGACACTTTAAATGATGATTTAGAATCTGTTTAGAAACAAATTGCATATGTTGCATCATATGGTTATGTAAGAATTACCATGCTATATAGCCTGCAACCTTGTCTCTCATATTTAATATATATTCATATTTCATATATATAAATTATCTATGATCTAATGATCTAATTATCAAACTGTCCTCAATTTAAATTATGCTAAATATAATAATATAATATTGACTCTGCATTCCAAATGGTGTTGAATAAAACGATAATAAACAGGATACGGTATGTTATACTATATATTAGTCAAATACCAGTGCCATTGTGATTTTGTTTTGCTTTAAGAGAAACCTGTTTCAGTCAGTGCATTCCTGCAAAATCTTTGAGGGTCTGTGTAAACATAAAAGTTGAAGACAAAAGTGTGTAAACACAAACATTGAAGACAAAAGTGAAATTATTTTTGTTTTCCAGGAAGGCTGGAAAGACTTGTGGGGTGGTTTATCCTTGCTGTCAAGTTGGCTCTGAAATTCAGGTCAGTGAAAGTATACATTGTATGTAAGCAGTAGCAGTAGTCTGTCTTCTGAGCAAACATGCAAAGCTTTACTGTATGGTGTTTTTTCAGGTATCATCTGCATTTAGCAGTGTGCTTTACTATTAAATGGGCAACAATGTGCATGTTCACCTAAGGAGTGAGATGTAAAATTTCATCTTGCCGCAACCCCTACCACATTGTCCCACTCCCATTAACACACAGAAGGCATATTGCACCAATGTGCAATGCCTATTTAATTTGAGAATACGGACCCTCTGGCGTTCTTCGTGCCTTGCACTTTAAACAATGACTTACAGAACAGTACATTATGTAGCCAAACATTGCCTAAAGCATACGTGCTTCAGACAACCTGTTCTCAAGTAAGCTCTAAGCCACAGTATTATATTGACCTACTATCCCAGAAGCCCATGGTTCAGGTTCTGACTTATGTAACAGTTGTTGCAGTAGCTATAGGTTACATTTCTTATCCTGAGATCCAATATTGTTTATTCTGTACATGTTATTTTCAATTGTATGTTGGCCTAAAAGAAAGTAGCCTAAATCACACCTGTGTAAAGTGAGGGGCGCTCTTATCATCGTATACATCATCATCTCATTCCGGCCAATTTGCGTCCTCACCTTCGTCTTCAATGTTTGTGTTACGCAAAACAATCAAAATTGTCCAATCATTGTCAATGGCATTTAATGTTTGTGTTATGACAAAGTTTGTGTTTACACACACTAAAAGCTGGACATAGAAAGGGCTAGTGCCCCTCAAAAATATTTATAATAATGCACATAATACTTCCTTTATTGTGCACTGTGTAAGGTTGTTGTTGTTCCCTTGCAAGTTACATAGTTGTTGTTGTTTTCTAGGTCTATTTTGTGCCCCTTATGTTTGCTATAGTTGTTGATGGATGTTTGTTATTATAGTATAGAATAACTGAACAGTAGGCTAATTTTCTTTTCTTTTTTTTAAGAGCAGCAAACATGAGGTAGTCTGTTCAATAAAGGCCCAATTTTCTTCTTGAGAAACATGTGCTTGTAATGGTAGTGGGTGTGCAGGAAAGGAGGAGTTTAAAGGATGGGAGGGTATAGATTGTGGACAGAGCCGTAGTAGGTTAGGGTAGATTGTGATAACGACAGATGTCTAGAAAACAGTGAGGGGCACTCCTCAGTTAAGCAGTCACAGATTGCACCTCGGAGAACGGGGCGGAATCTGTGCAGCTGTCCAGTCGCCAAGGTTTACTTTTATTATCAGTTCCAGCTGAAGCTTTCAAGGAGTACAACAGATCTTCAAATCAGTTTGTGAACGGATCGAAGCCACAAACACAGGTTAGTCTAATCAGCCTATATACACTATTTTCTATAGATGTAACAATTCTCAAATAAAGAAAGGTGTAATGAAAAATATTGTGACAATTATGTAGGAGACAGGGCAGCTTCCCCATTGTTTTGTATCCGTTTATATGAAATGAAGATAAAGCTTATTCTTCCGCTGGCAGCTATTTTCATTTTTTTTCTTTCTTTTTTAAATTGGCATGGCTATCGCGTCTACTCAGCGATGAATTGCTACTATAGGTATAGGCCTATACGTAATTGGCTAAATGGTTTCTTATAAAATAATGATCAAGCTATAGCACAGTTTTATGTGTTATAAAACAGTAGAACTGCCATATATTTCAAATGGCCGTGGAAAAAGGCTTAAGCAGATGAAAGGACGGAGTGGGGTACGTGCCTTGAGATGTGGGGGTGGAGTCTTATAGCCGTTAATCATGTTTGTAGGCTAGTCATCAATATATTGTGCTATTGACTTTAAAGGTATGGCTTTGGCTATAACTCGATGAAGTGACGATGTGGATAATGACGAGATATCTAATTTCTAAGTTAACTATTCCCACTATTATTCGGTGCATGTGCTTCAAATGTGTTTTATTTTTCGCGCACCTATATCTTTTCAAACATTGTGCGCAAAGCATGCATTTACTGAGTGTTGTTGATTTCTTCTTTTTTGGGCCATTCGTTCCTAAATATGCACCAATAACGAGACTTGACAAATTCTGAGAATCACAGATTCGATTTGTCCTATAGTCCGTGCACATGCACGTTCATAATAATAATAATTTGAAAGGGTTAGATCGATGCCATAATTCAGGCCCGGTAACTGTAGGAATGGTGAATGTTCACACTCCTATATGTTTTGAGACAAAACCACCTTCACGTCAATCAAATAATTGGTGACCAGGCACTGCGCTGTTGAGTTATTGGTTATTATGCGAAGGAGACATGGTTGGTCATTGTTTTCATGTGTTGAGTAGACATTTTCATCTTGGTCAAGATGACCACTGCGTGCGTAATGATGCGGCCTAGCCTAGCGCGTCATGGCGCATCCCGTTTTGATTGCTCCATTGCAGTACTATGGACAGCTCCATGCTCATACCCGTCCCTTTACCGCAGTTGTATTATGAACCTCATGCAACTGGTCTCTTGTGTAGTCACTGACTATAGCCTGTGAGTCTGACAATGTTATTATCCATATCTTAATTTCAAACTTCAAACTATTCAGTATAAGCCAAACAATTTGACAGGTATATGGCCAGAACTAAATTTGAATTGTACCCTCAATAAACGTCCATGCTCCTTCTACTGTATATGCAAATGCATATGCTGTTTGTTCATATTAAAACCGGTTGGTTGAGCGTTCCATTCCCTGTGTCAACTCTGCCATTTGTCTGAATCCCCAATCTCTCACTTGAACTTCAGGTTCCCTCTTTTCTAACCAAAAGGAAGTTACATTCTTTGGTAATCATTGGTGCTTCCTCTTCATCACAGCATTGCTGTACAATGGATTCTTAGAACTGAATGGCATAGCCTACATACAGATAAGCATAGACTGTGCATACAAGATTTAATATCTACACTTTGTGAAGGTGACTGCATAGTATAGCTCATCCGTACTTGCTCTGCATCCTAAATCCATAGGTTTTGCCTTGCTAATTGCTATGCACTTCCCGCACTCTCTGGCAGTCTAGAAGAGTATAGGCTACCAGGCAGAATAAATGCAGTCTTAAAAAGGCCCACACTAGAATAGGGGCTGGCTTGACCCAAGATTCCATAATGGAACCCTGTTGAGTCCTCAGATCTCAGAAAGGTTCCCATGTAGTGGTCATTTGTCTTCTAGCCAAACTGTCCTTGGCAGGAAGAAGTCTCCCAATTGGAATGCCCTCCTTTCCCCTTTACAATAAAAACCCTTTTCTTGCAACTGAGTTGGCTGCACAGCTCACCTAGCTTTTTGTATTTTACAACCATGGGCCTGTGGGCAAGAAACTATAAGATACAAAATAAAATAACAGAAATAAACATTTCTGCAATACATCTTATTATGCAGTATAATATACAATCAATCAATCAATACAGTAGGCTACATTGGTTAGACAAATTCTACAAATGGATGTGTTTTGAGGATTTGATTGCATACAAGAGAGACAGAAAAAACAGGAGAGGATATTTTGCATGGGATCATGGGATGAAGGTTTAGCTAATAGCCTGTGGTCTATTAGCTAAAACTTTATCCCGCATGTGACATTTGCTTTTCAGGTGGCTTTTACAGCCTGGGCGCACCCAAAAGCAAAACACTTATTTGAAGTGTTCCACTCACATGTTTTAAAGTAAATAGCTCACTCACTGTTATTTACAGTGTCATGTATTTTGCATTTTAGTTCTTAAAACCTGTTAAACGGTTACGTTGAAACTGCTGATCCAATGTTAACTGACATTATCCTCTTGTTCCTATAGGAGACACCATGGGAGCCAAACTGAGTAAGAAGAAGAAGGGATATGATGTAAGTGACCCCAAAGAGAAGAGAGATGAGATCACTGCAGCGGCTGTCAGTGCAGTGGAGTCCATCCAAGCCTCGGTTGAGAGTGCTGCACCAGCCCCAGTGGCTGAGGTGACAGCTAAGGCAGCCACGGTGATATCAGCAGCGGTAGAGGAGACTGTAGGTTCAGCAGTAGCAGCAGTAACTGAAGCTGTGGAGTCTGTCTTGGGAACCTCGGAAGAGTCAGCACCTACAGCTCCAACAGAACAAGCTCCAGCCACAGAGGAACCTGCTGCAGAGGAGCCAGCTGCCGCTGCAGAGGAGCCTGCTCCGGCTGCGGAGGAGCCTGCTGCAGCTGCAGAGGAGCCAGCTGCCGCTGCGGAGGAGCCTGCTGCAGCCGCAGAGGAGCCTGCTGCAGCTGCAGAGGAGCCTGCTGCAGCTGCAGAGGAGCCAGCTGCAGCGACAGAGGAGCCTGCTGCAGCCACAGAGGAGCCAGCTGCAGAGGAGCCAGCTGCTGCCGCAGAGGAGCCAGCTGCAGCTGCAGAGGAGCCTGCTGCCGCTGCGGAGGAGCCAGCTGCCGCTGAGGAGGAGCCAGCTGCCGCTGCGGAGGAGCCTGTTGCAGTGGCAGAGGAGCCTGTTGCAGCGGCAGAGGAGACTGTTGCAAAGGTAGAGGAGCCTGTTGCAGCGGCAGAGGAGCCTGTTGCAGCGGCAGAGGAGCCAGCTGCAGTGACAGAGGAGCCAGCCGCAGCGGCAGAGGAGCCAGCCACAGCCGTAGAGGAGCCAGCCGCAGCCGTAGAGGAGCCAGCCGCAGCCGTAGAGGAGCCAGACGCAGCCGTAGAGGAGCCAGCCACAGCCGTAGAGGAGCCAGTTGCAGTCACAGAGGAACCAGTTGCAGTCACAGAAGAACCAGTTGCAGTCACAGAGGAACCAGTTGCAGTCACAGAGGAACCAGTTGCAGTCACAGAGGAGGCAGCTGCAGTCACAGAGGAGGCAGCTCCAGTTCCAGAGGAACCAGCTCTAGCAGAACCCCCAGTGGACGAGTCCCCAGTTGTAACAGAAGAGCCTGCTGCTCCAATACCAGAAGAACCTGCAGAGGCTGTGCCTGAGCCTGAACCTGTTGCTACACCAGAACAGGTCCAAGTAGAGCCAGAGCCCATCCCAGAGACTGTTATTGACACTGTGGAGGAAGCAGTTGTGCCAGAAACTGTAGCCTCCCCAGAACCTGAGGCAACAGCTGAGCCAGAAACACCTGTGGAGACACAGGCTGATGCGGAGACACCGGTCCCAGTTGCAGATCCAGAACCAGTAGCAGAGCAGACTGTGTCAGAACCAGTGTCAACAGACGCTAAACCTGAACCTACAGAGCCCACTGCAGCAGCAGAAGAAGCTGCAGAGGCAGACGCAGAGCCTGTCCCTGAGATTGTTGTCTCAGAATCAGCCCCTGATGTTGAGGATACTGATGAGGCTGAGGTGGTGGCGGAGGCCGCTGCTGTTGTTGAAGAACCTGCTGCAGTCACCCCAGCGCCTGTTGTGGAAACCAAGATGGAGAATGGAGATATAGAGAGCCCTGCTGTAAACGGAGAGTGCACAGAGTCTGCTGCTACTGATGAGCCACAATCAGAGCAATGTGTCAATGGCATTGAAAAGCCAGAGGAGATTCCTGTCAAGGAGCTGAGTGACATTGAACTGAAAAAGGACTTGATCCTGAGTGGGGCTATTCAGGAAGCTCCCGATGCGGTTTCTGACATGGTGGAGGCAATCAGTGCAACTGTCAGCCAAGCAGTTGACTCGGTCTGAAAAGATGGCATCTTTCAAAATAATGTGAATTCGAGTTTTATCCTCAGATGGTGCAACAATACACAACAACTACAGCTACACAGACTTTTTCAAATGTCTAAACCACCACGATGTTTCATGTGGTAACTCAGGCAAAAGGATTTTTATCTGGCTAACCAAAAATGAAATGCAACCACTCGAGAAGAGAGAGAATGAGTAAATAAGAGCGTTAATAAGTAAGTGTTGGAAGTAAGATGGAAGCACAGAGAGGGGGCGTGTGTTTTTGGAAAAAGAGACGATAGAGACGAAGCAAAATTGGACAGCACACTAAGAGGAAAATTACTGACCATTAACAATGGAAATAATGGATGGAATGAATAGTCTTGTCTTTGTGTGTGAGCCTGATGAATAATAAGAAATTGTTTATTTGAGATATTAGTATATAATCTAATTTAGACTTTCACATATCCTTTCTGTAACTATCTATATACATATATATATATATATATATATATATATATATATATATATATATATATATATATATATATATAAATATAAATATATATATATAAAAATCTATGGATGAAATGTTTTGGCCTTTTATAATGATGCAATCTGAGAGGAATGTTCATTTTAACTTGATGGCTTGGAATAGAGAATAAAAAACTGTCAGCCTACCTCATCTTTCTCCTTCTCATGCATTCTGAACATCGGTTTTGTTAAGATTCACTGAGACAGGCACACTTAATACTTAATAGCGATTGATTTGATTGTTTACCTTCACACTATTTAGCTGTATTTTACGGTATGATGTACTTTTATGATAGATCAAAATATAAACGATAAGCAGTGACATGTTTCAAGAGGTGAAATGTCCCTTTCCATTATTTTCCTACAGGAGAAAAAAAAGATATATCATTTACTGTACAACAGTGGTTCTCAACCTTTTCAGGCCACGACCCCCCAAAAAAACATATTTGAACTGGGGACCCCCCCTCCCTGATGAGCACCTGGTATTGTAGAAGTTGAGGCATTACGTTTTGTTTGACTCGGTCTGTCCCACAGATAAATATTGTGGAAATAGTAATATCTACAAGCTCAACGCCTCGCAGCGTGACATCTACAAGCTCACAGTGCTTGTAGATCGCTTGTATCTTCACTTTGACCAGTTTTTATAGTATAGTTTGCTTATTTTTTTTATTTTTATTAAAACTTAAATTGTCACGTCCTTCATCTGAGGACCCCCCCCCCCCCCCCCAATTCTTTTTTAAATAAAATAAAAAATAAAATAATAATTAAGTGGGGATCCACAGGTTGAGAACCACTGAGGTAGAGAACATAGAAGCTCTGTTTCAAACGCTGCAACATGCTCCACCATTGCTGCCACACACCAGCTCTCATGGGTCAGGGTTTGGTTGCATGTTCATATGTTCAAGGGCAATGTCCTTCAGGCCATGGGCCAAAATTGCTAAATATTTGGGTTGGTGGGACCTGGCTGGCTCTTGGAATTTTGGTTTGACAAACATGGATGAAGCTCAGTGCATAATACAGAGTAGAGATCATTTCATTTCTATAGGTCATCTTCCCCCAGCCTTTTCACTATTACATCACCATACCTACCACTGAGGCTTCAACACTCCCAACATTTCACAAGGGGACCTAGAGGGGGAAGGGCTGGAATTCTCGCAGGAGAGGCAGGGAATAGGAGGGGATAATTTATAGGCTATAGGGCAGGCTACTTTGTCAAATGGTCATGTCGCACGACAAAAATGCTGCATATTCAACTGAAGCACATCTTTCAGTTGAACATAGGCCTAAGTCATTTTTGTTTGTTGATAGTTCAACAAAGTAGCCTATAGCTTGTAACTGAGTCTGAAGAGTGGGGGGCAGGGAGATACCAAGATGGGGATAAGAGGAGTGGGGGTTGGTGTTCTGATGCAACACAGAGCAGACATCTGTGACAAATGAAATCTCTCCTTTGGCGTCAACCATTTTTGAGCGGTGCCTAATCGCTCCATTACGTAGCAATGTGTGTATGTCCCTGGGTCTGTATGTCCGAGCACGCAACACGGTAACTCTGTCATTTCTCGACTGTTTCGGACGCAGGAAGGCTCACCGGAACCGGGCCGCCCCCCTGGGCGCATTCCTGGGGGTCTGGATGTTCCGGGGACCCCCACATGGTAACTGTCATTTCTTGGCGATTTCGGATGCGGGGCGGCTTGACGGAACCGGGCCGCCCCCTGGACACGTTCCTGGGGGGTCTGGATGTTGCACCGCTCACTTCACACAGGTGTGATTTTAGATTACGTTTTGTTCTTCATGTTGGCATATCAGGCAAGAAAAACTAGTTTGAGTGCAGAGTATTTAAATTGGCATGGATAAACAGGTTTTGACACCTACTTGATCCCTCCGTGTAGAATGTTGCCAAGCTTGTAGAATGTTGCCAAGCTTGCTGCTCACACGGCTATGTCAGAACAGACGGGCTATAAGGTCCCTCTCAAGAAGGCGCTAAAGCTGCATTAACATGGGGGAGTTAAATGAGATGTGCCTTGATAATGTTTGTGTGGATTTAATTGTGTGTGTGGGTGTGTGGGTGTGTGCGTGCGTGTGTGCGTGCGTGCGGTATTTGTTTAGTTACAGCGTGAACACAGAATCCTGAAATATCCACTGGACTGTGAGTCCAAAATGTGAGAGAAGATTAGATCGCTATATGAAAGGTCCCCATACAGGTACCTCCAAGTCTATAATGAGCTGCTCCGCATACCAGGTCTCTCCAGTTTCTTAAAAAAAATACCCCTGCCCTTAGATTTATGAAAGGAATGTTCTGGGGAGAAGTTGGGGGCCAAGAGGATGAACTTGATGGCATGTTTTTCTTCTCCCTGCCCTCCCTTTCTTAAGAAAGATGTCAAACTGAGACAGCTTCTATGAATGTGTCATAGGTTGAAAGGCCAAAAGGTCATTACCTTGGATATAGTGTGTGTGTGTGTGTGTGTGTGTGTGTGTGTGTGTGTGTGTGTGTGTGTGTGTGTGTGTGTGTGTGTGTGTGTGTGTGTGTGTGTGTGTGTGTGTGTGTATATATATATATACTGAAAGTATGTGAAAGTTTAAGACGTGTTTATATACCAACTTTCAATGTCAACAAGCTATCATGTTTATTTAAGCAAGACGCACTCCTAGCCTCTCTCAGCAGAGCATAATATCATGGATTCAGAATCAATCCGTTTTATTTGTCACATCACAGTCCTAGAAGTGTAAAGCAGTGGGTGAAGTTTCCTTTTTCATGCAGGTTTTGTAGAATTCTGAGTGAAGAGTGGACAGCTGTTAAGAAAATGGAACAAGTAAACATACAGTACATGTATCAGATAGGCAGCGTATGTGAGAGCATTAGAACACTAGCACCATACACAGGTGTGTACATGTTCGTTTAGGGACATGTGACCTTGGTCTGCTTGCAACTTTCATTGAATGCTTCCTTTGAAGCAGGGGTAAAGCAAAATATAAAGGGGGGAAAAAAGGAAAAACATAAATGTTTCACAACCCCATCAGAGCAGTTATGCAACCAGTGACAACCACAGCCAACCTGTACACAACTGCAAATCATTTAAAGGACCACTTCACCACTTTTCAACCTATCTTCATATAATAGGTCCTCACTAATAATCATGAAAAAATGGTGCAATTCTTTTCTACTCTGTCTGTGTCTCAGTTGTGGGCAGTTCAGAAACCGTCTTCCAGTGACATCATCGATGGGGAATACAAGCTAATAAAAACTGCAGGCTTTCTAGTCATGAAAAGTTGCAATGCGAAAATGGAAGCCATCGTTCTCACGACAATGAAAATCTAAATATTTTTGTAAAAAAATCTGCCTAATGATGATGTCACTGGAAGACGGTTTCTAAACTGCCCACAGCCGTCCTATGAGACACAGACTGAGTAGGAAAAAATCGTGACATTTGTTCATGATTATTAGTGAGGACCTATTATATGAAGATAGGTTGAAAAGTGGTGAAGTGGTCCTTTAACAATTGGATATCGAGGGCCAAAGCCAAGTTAAGAAATGAAGATGAAATTCAAATCTCTCTCTCTCTCTGTCTCTCTCTCTCTCTCTCTCTCTCTCTCTCTCTCTCTCTCTCTCTCTCTCTCTCTCTCTCTCTCAGTGTGACAGAACAGGGTTCTTGTGTGAATCTTGATTTAAACACTGCCCTAAAGTTGCATAGTTGTAAAAGACCAGCTGCATTGCCTGGATACCTCAAACACTATGGGCTCTATAGAGAAGCTTTGGCACTGAGTGCAGCCTGCCTTTCAGCCTCTTTTCATTCTGTGTGGAGAGTGGAGACATGGCTTCCGTCTCTAGCCATCCCTAATTGATGCCTGGGCCAAAGACAAGAAATGAGTGTAATGAGTTTAAGTGTATATGTTATGTAATATAATGTAAAGGCTGTTATGATGGCCTAGTCTCTTTGCTTGTGCTGCTCTGCATGTCTTTCTGCAGGTGATTGGTCAGCAATGAAGCATGGTTCATCAGAGCAAATGCACGTGCATGTGGCGAGACATGAAACGAAAGTATAGAATAGACCCATGGGTGCAAATCCTGGGGGGATGGGGGGGTTAAATCCCTCCCCAGCGTCACATGTATCCCCACAAAAGTGATTTTAGGAGTAATTTAGATTTTAGAACCATAAATAAATAAACCAAAGTGTTAAAATACTTATTTAATAGAACCTGCACCCACTTTTGAAATCCTGCACTCATGAACGCGATATATTTTGAAGGCTGTATTTGGTCCACCCCTGTGTAAAGCCCAAAATGGTTTGGCCCGTTCTGCCGTTCCCTTTAATCGAATCCCTGCTCTTGTCCCGCCTCTAAAACACTGTATCCGTATCCGATTCCTGCTAGGCTTTAATATACTTCTGGGTGAAATGTTCTCCACGAATGAAGTACTGGAGTGGACAGACAGTATTATCGTGCGGTTATTTTATTTTTTGCCCAGTGTTAAAGGGGAACTTCTTCTTCCTTTTTTACAAAATCATGTTGATAATATGTATATTGACCAAAGAACTCCTTTAAGAGAGCACAAGCAACGAACAATTACTCTGATGTTTAAGAGAAAAGAAGGAGCTTACGTTGCTGAAATATTTTCTTGGATTTGGAAGTCATGCAGGCATGCACTTTGGGCGATAGCTACTACCTTGATGGAACAGGCTACTTTGCCTTTCACAAACTAATAGTGAGTGTTTCATTTCACTTTTCATCAGGAGAAATCCTTACGTCTTAAGACAAATCCTTTATGTCTACAGTCTACGTCTCTACAGTCTAGGTGCTCTGATAGAAGCTTTGCAAATAATAGGTAGGTTACAATAATATACTGTATACTACAAGTTTAAAACATGGGAACCCTCTTCTCTCCTGAAAACTGCCCAGGAGATGATGTCGTTGTACATTTTATATAGAATAGGCTACCGTACTTACAGTTGGTCATACAGTGAGTTTTGACCATGAGCTGCTGATAATGTGGTTAAACGTTTACGTTTTGAGACACATGGGAGGAGGAGAAATCACCAGGTAATTTTCTTTGGTAGTGTGGAGGCACTGGTACAACCTCTAGTCCGACCCCAAACCCTAACCATAACCCCATGTTATGGTGGTTTACCCCCCGTCCCCTGGGGGGATGGGGGGACCAATCTTTCGGCGCTGCCGCTCTATGTCCCCCTCTAGCGTTCAGTGGCATAATGGATCTTACGGTAAGCACCACCCCGCTCGCGCACCTCCGCAATCAAACTTTTCGTACAGCTGCAATGTTGGTGAGTTTGACGTTATTTAATACAATTAAATAGGACTTTTCTTTTTGGACGAATGGGCTGTCTATGGGAAGTTGCACCGAGGTAGCGGGAGGCATACTATGGTCCGACCGAGCATTGGTTCGAAGGAGCATTGGTCCGAGGTGCGTTGGTGGTCGAGAGAGGGTTGGGGTTAGGTTTAGGTGTGCTGCCCTGGGGGAGGTTAGGGTTAGGGTGAGGGTTTGAGGTAGGTTGTCGTTCGGACCAATGCTCCGTCGGACCAAACACATGAACCCCTAGGTAGCACCTTGCTGGCAAGATGGCAGCCGTGTGCATATCATCAATAGACCTTGTTATTGGAATTGATTTGATAGGAAGTAGCTAGGTCCACTTTTCCTGTTAGCTACATGCTACTGATATTCACCAATGCTGCAACAGGAAATAAACTTGGAGGAAATAAACTTGGACCTATTTATGTTTATGTAGTCAAGTGTGAAGAAATGGTCTAGGAGAGGGCTGCGCCATCTTGCTCCATCCTCAGATCCTTCTTCAGGAAGTTGTGTTGAGCAACAATTCTTTCCATCTCAGAAACGGTTACACAGTCTCACACAGCAGAATGCTCTTATCTTATTGTCTGATTCATTTGAGACCACACCGGAGATATGAAAGTACAGCCAATTTAGGGCATGAATTGGGAATGAGCTGTAAGACTACAGTATATAAAACAAGTCTGTATTAAAGCACTGCATTAATTTCCCATGACTCCTTTTGGTCAGTTTAGCACATTTTCTAAAGGCATCGTCTCCCTGTGTTATGCAACAGCAGCAACAAGGCGTAAAGATCCATGGACTTGAGGAAAGCCTGCTCAAATGTCTAAGCTATTGGTTGAATTAGAGACATGTTTTCCCCCTGCTCTCGCCCCTCAGCTGCTGATGTTGCTAATAGGAATCAGGTGGCCACACTATGGCAACAACTGATCGGTATTTATTATTCAAGCGAGAGGGTGTCTGTCAGAGGAACTGTATGCACATGCAAGACACATCTAGATCTCTCTCTCTCATCCCTCTTTCTCTCTCTTCCTCTTTCCCTCTCCCTCTTTACACACACACACACACACACACACACACACACACACACACACACACACACACACACACACACACACACACACACACACACACACACACACACAGTCTCTTCCCCATTATGTTCTCTAAAACCGCCAGCCATTAAGATATGGTGACTGACACGATTATGCTGAACAAACAGCAGGACATTGTGCACACATCAGCATGAGACGTTCTGTTTTCTGGTAACATATCTCTCTCTCTCTCTCTGTCAAATTACATATTCACTTCTAACATTTTGAACATCTCTCTTTATAGTTCCGGTTCTGGTCGACCGCCCCACCCCCAGCCACCCCATCTGGACGTATGTGCACTAATGCTGTCATTATCATGAGGGCAAGCAGAAGCCTATTAGTCAGAGCTCAGTGGTGGTAAGGATCTATATTGATCTGTGGGGTTAGTCTAATGGACACTGATTCCCCCTTCCCTTCTCAAAGAGCCCATCACCCATGCACATGCACCCACATGCACGACAGCACTCTCTCTCACACACAAACGCACACATGTGCATGCACGCGCACACACACACACACACACACACACAC